>NW_017670617.1:261982-346902 GCF_001879085.1 Nicotiana attenuata
AAGGTAAAAATAACTATTAAGCCTTGATGGTAGAAGATATCCACATTGCATGGCTAAGATCGCCACATAACGTATTTCATGGGCTGAAAGATTGCCACATACTACATTTCATGGGCTGAAAGATCGCCACATTATCCAAAGGTGTCATCGTTCGGAGGAACCATCATCATAGCCCGAGAACACCATGTCATGGCCTGAGGACCCCTTTTTTAATCTTTTGCATATAATTATTCAAAAGAATCATTGTTCGGAGGCGTCATCCTCATTGCCCGAGAGCATCATTTCATGGCCTGCGAATCCTTTATCATGCGCTTCATGGCCCAGAACGTCATACTCTAAGGACGTCATCCTAACCATCCGAAGACAGCATTTATGGTCCGATGGGAACTTGCATCATGTTTAAATTTATGCACAATATACGCTTGTATTGTTTCTAATTGCAGGTAAAACCGGCAAGCAACAGCTGTCCCGGCAGGAGCCCGCTCCAGTGCCCGCAGCCACATCGAACCTAACCATTTAAGTAAGCCACTCACTCGACCAGCCCGAAATATTGTGTCCGTTCTTGGAAAATACCCCTCGGCATACTCCGCGGACGTATTCTGAACTACATACGGCCTGATTCCTATAAAACCAGAGATATGTAGGCAGCTCAGAAGCCACGGTGCGGCCTGAACCTCTCCCAAGCCATTTCGCTCGGTCAAAATTGGCCATCATATCTTTACCCGGAAACTCTTTCATTCTTCCCTGGTAAAGAGGGGCAGCTGTTGACACCCAATTTTTTCCTATATATTTTTCAACATTCAAAATAACTTCAAAATGGCATATGTATGCATATATAGAAGTATATCCAAGTGTTCCATTATTTTTCCTTAATTTTAAAAGATTTTTAAATCGATTTATTCCCCTATTTTATCCATAAAAATACAATAATTATTTCTAAAATTATCAGTTTTGGCGATTCACTTGTGGAACATTTATATTTATGCTAAAATATAGCTAAGGGAATTTTTGCATAATTTTACAAAAGTATTTAATATTTTTTTAAGGCTAAAATTGTATAAATGCAACATTAGCCTCTTTTAGGATTAATTACATTTATATTCATAAAGATTAAGTCCTGCATTTTTAAATGGTTAATTATATGTCATAAATCATTTTAGTACCTTCAATTTACTTCTAGAAATTATTTTATTATTTTATTTATAAACTAAATAGGAAAAATTGGCTATTTAAATAATGGCCCAATTTCATTTCAATTATAACCCAATTTAGACCCCAATTGAACCCAATTGAACCCCGACCCAATTGCAAATTAAACCGGCCCAAACCCAATTTCATAAACCGACCCACCTACCCTTTCTAATCTAGGCCGTTGATCATTCATATCAACGACCACTATTACACCTTGCCTTAATTAATCCCGAACTACCCCCAAACCCTTTCATTTGTTATCCCCGACCGCCCTTGAATTCCCTTTCTCTCTCAAACACTCTCTGAAACACCTACAAACCCTAGTTGTCGCCACCCTAATCCACCCTCATCCATGACCTTTCAGGGTCATCCGAGACCTGTACCAGCCTTCCATGGCTTCTATGTGTTTGATTCTGTGGTCTCACGACCAGACTTTGAAGGGATTTGGTCCAGTCTTTGCTCGATGACCTTTCTCTGGCCAGCCATGGCTATTCGAGTTAGACCTTTGACTCTCCTGTTTAGATCAGTAACTTTCAAGGCCTTTCTCATTGCTCCTGGGTTTTTCTGAAACCCTAATCTCTAAGACTTTTTCGATTTCCTTCAGTTCTACCTTAGATCTATGATGTCCATGAACTTTTAAGCATCTTCTCTAAGCTTCATTAACTTTTCTTTCAAAAGGACTCTTCATCTTTTCCGATTAGGGTTTTTCTTTTAAATTATTTCGAAACCTCTTCTCTGATTTTAACGTGTTTCTGATTTTGCTATGTTTTCCGCATGTCGTTCCTCTACATGAGTTGGTATGTTGAAAACCCTAATTTCTTTTGGGTCTCATTCGAGTTCTGGAGCTGTTTGTTAGATAAGTGCTTGTTTGGTTAAGTTCTTGTTCGTTTATTTGTTCATCATCTTTTAAGCTCGACTATTGTTGAAAAAAACCTATGTCATTAGGTTTGAAACTATTTGTTTGAATACCTGACTCCATTTGAATCTTTTTTCTTTATGTGATTCCTCTAATTCTGGGTTTTTACTATCTTTAAATCTCGACTATGCTTGAAACCCTAACTTTTCAAAAGGTTTTCTCATCTGCTACTGTGAGACCCATTGCATGCTTCTGATACTCTATTTTTCTTCACTATTGATTCAATGTGACTTGACCTACTTGATTATCATGCTTCGAATGTTTGCTGTCTACTGAACCTTGTGCTACTATTGTATGCTATTTCTTTTGCCAATGGGTTTGGCCTCGCATGTCTAGTGTTTGTTCACTGTATTTGTATGCTGAAGTTCCTTCTTTGATTGATCTTCAATCTTGTGACTGATTTCAAAACTTTTCTTTTATGAACCATGATTTTACTCACCCGTTTAGAATTGATTGATTCCCTTCCCTTTATTGTAATATTTACCTTGCTGAATCTATTTCCAAAATAAATATATTCCTGCACTTAGACTCAATTGCTTACTTAATGCTTTTACTACGTCTTTTATGGCAATAATCAGGTTGTCTCTAAAATTGATTTCCTTCCTTATTTGAATCTGTTAAATGGCGATTCCTTAATTAAAGGGAAATCACTTGTATAATTGATTCAGTCTATTGATTTTTTCCATATTTGTACTAAAATGTTACTTATTATCTTTCCTTCACTCATTTTTAAAAGGCTATGAATACCCTGCACCCCTCTTCTTTCAAACACACGAACACGAACAAACGAACACAAGTAACAAAAACACTTGAGTTCAAAACACACACTTCACTAAAACTCTTTCTATTTGCTCTGTTACAACTTGTGTTGCTGCCGTGTCTAGCCGGCTGAAAGCCAAGGCTAGGCTGTGGAAAATTGCTTATTTTTCTTTCTGCATTTGCTTCATTACTGTTATGTTCTAATTAATTTCCAGCATCAAAAACAAAATATTTCTTTACTATTTCCTTCACTCTTGCCTGTTTCCTACTTGTGTTAATCAAGTTCCATTACTAAGCATGCTGTAATTTGCCCCTTCCCTTCTGAATTAATGTTTTCTGGTGTACGAACTCTGTCAGTCACTTATCGTGACTTGTGAATCCCCAAACCCCCATACCCCCTATGTGTTTGTATTCATTGGTTGGTTTGGAGGGCATGCCTGCATTGGGCATTGCTGTGCATGACCCCAAACCTGATCCTCCCTGGGGTCATAACCTTATATCCCCTCTGTGTGTTGTATTCTCTGGCTGGTTCGTGGGCATGCTAGCAGTATCTATTGCTGTGCATGCCCAGACCTGACCCCTTTCTATAGGTCATATATTTCCTGCAATGAATCCCAAACCCCTGACCCCTTTGTATAAACAAATGCTGATTCTGTGTAATGTCAGCTTTACTATTACTATTTTTCAAACACCCTAACCCCTCTCTATTCTCCACTAAGTTATAAATTTCTGTTTCTGCACTTCCATTATACTCTTAGACTTAGGTTCTGCCCCTCTGGTGTGAGCTTTGCCTTGGGACCCATGAGCTCCCTCGGAACTTGGACACATAAGGGTTGGCCCTTCCACACTGCACTCATCTCTATCTGGTTATGCGAACTTGGGTGTGAGATTTGCCCGGGGTCCCTTGAGACCCTTAGGGAACTTTGATACACCTAAGGCCTGAGAAAGGCTTCGAAACAAGTGGTATTTGAGGTATTTTTTTCCATAACTTAGAGAGGAAGTCAGAATCAGGCTTCCTATGATTGTAATTTCTTAATTTTACATATTCTTGATGTAATTTGGCAACTGGTTTGTAATAAAATTTTAATAGACATTTGGGGTTGGTTAGTGAAAAGGGGCTGGGTAATTATGCATGTTTAGCTATTAGAAGGGTAGATAACATGCCTACAAGACCTGTTCTGAATTCTGCATGTTTTAATTCTTCATTTAGATACCGTGCCCATGGGATCTGTTTTAAATTCTGCATGTCTTAGTTCTACAGTTAGATACTATGCCTATAGGATCTAAACGGCTACAATCAGGCATCATGCTCATAAGGTTAAAATCAGTACCTTTTTATAGAAATCATGACTATAGGAATTTCAAGTAAAGCCTGCCTGCTTCATTTCACGTTCAACTAGATATCATGCTTATAGGGATTAAAATCAGCAATAATAGATGCCAACATCTATTGAATCTGAAACTAGTCTAATCTATAAATCAGCCTATCTCATAATGTTCTGAACTAGTCTTTTAAACAACCCACTCTCTTCTTATTAACACACTTTAGCAAGCATCTTTATAGGATCTCAAATCACTCGTTGTAAAAAATAGTTACTGCCTTGCGACATTCTGAATCAGTAATAGCCATCATCTTTATAGGACCTCACCAAAACACCTAGGCAAGCCATAGGTAATAATAACAAAACTGAATCCGCTTTGTTAATCAGTAATTGCTACAACCAGCAGGCAAGCCTGATTCAAACTTCATATCTGAGTTATGTAATAAATTGGTCTGCTTCAACAACTAAACTCCTCCCATTTGTCTTAGTATTTTAAATTCTAACCTTAAATGCATTTTAAGTCATGCTACTTTTCTGTGCTTTGCTTGAGGAGGTATATTTGAGCCTCTTAATTGTTTATATTTCTTCCCGAATATGCAGTCCTATATGTTCTTGCTTGTTACTTAGTATTTTGCCTTTAAACCTGAGAGTCAGCCTAGAACCTCCTTCTTATAGGAATAGTAATCCTGAATTCCTCCGGGGCTGATAGGAATGGGACGGGTAATAACATGCAATAGAGGTCGAAACCAATCCGCGCATTAATACCTTGATGGGCTGGGAAGGGTAGATATGGATATGATGACCGGTGCACTAATACCACGTGCAGCCCCTCTTTAGAGGAGTGATTACCGATTATTGCATTGATGTGATCCACCTTTTCTTGAATTCATCAGCATGCTTAGTTATAACCCTTTCAAAACTTTGTTTTTATTTTATCATTCCCAAACATTTATGTATTCAAAATCCCCTTTTATTTGAGCCTTATTTGTTTACTTGCTAGTTGCACAAATTCACTAAGAATTGTCTGGCCGGGAACCACACTAGTGGATCTTGAGGCGTCCTAACACCTTCCCCTTGGGATAATTTCAATCCCTTACCCTATCTATGGTTATAAAAAAAAGCAGTTGAACCTTATAGGTGTCCTAATACACCATAAATCATTAGGTGGCGACTCTTCGAAATGCAAAACCCAGTAACCAAAAGGAATTAGTTTTCCCATACCGAAAATGTCATAAACATGATTTTCCGATGCAAAGAGGGAAAAAGGGGGTAGCCCCACATTGAGGAGTGATTACCGGGCATTTTGTGGGGTGATCCTATAGACTAACCAACCTAGGACCCCTCTTTCCCAATTCCCGATGTTTAACCTTTACTCTTTTATATGCAACGTGTTCAAATTCTTTTTCTTATTACTTGAGTCATACAATGTCCAAAGCATGCCTTTATTTGCAATTATGTGTTTAACTATTTATTTGTTAAAAGGACTAATTCATAAGTATAAGTTCGGTCGGGACCTACCGTTGTGGCCCGAGAGCGGTGCCTAATACATTCCCCTCACGGTTATTTCGAGCCCTTACCCTAAATCTCTGGTAAATCAGACTAGTCTAAGAGTTAATTGCTCTAGGCGCCCTAACGCACCATAATCTGTTAGGTGTGACTCTTCAAAAATACCTAAATTCCCAAAAAGGGAAACGAGTTATTACCCCCATGAATGTTGAAACACGGACTTCTCTCTCCCAGCGGAGGGAAAAAGGGGGGCGCGACACCACTTCCTCTATTTCAAACTTCTCCTTCGAAGCATGTTGCTCTCCATAGAATGTTTTCACTCCTTCCTCTGTTGGGAACTTCATCATCTAGTGATGAGTCGAAGGCACTGCCCTTATATTGTGTATCCATGGTCTTACGTGGAGTGCGTTATACCTCATGTCACCTTCGATATCATGGAATTTAGTATCTTGTATGGTCCCGATACGTTTACTGGGAGGATAATCTCTCCTTTTGTTATTTCACTTGCCATGTTGAAGCCATCTAGGACCCGAGATGCAAGTAGAATCTTAACATGCCATGTTTCACTTACCCTCGATCTGATTATGTTTGCTGAGCTACCTAGATCATCTAAAACACATTAAACTTGAATTTTATTTAAAAGGATATAAATTACCAGGGCGTCAATGTGTGGTTGAGATATGCCTTTGCTTTTTCGTCATAGAATGATAAGGCGTCCTAGGGCACATTTCTCCGAGTCCGTTTTTCTCTAGTGATTGATGTGCTGGTGCGTTTGAATACAGTTCGTTAGGGGATATCGACTCCGCCAATGATCATGTGGATTACATGTTGTGGTTCTTCTTTCTCATTTTTCCATGCACCTCCCTCCCTGAAGTGTTTTTGGCTTGATCACTGAGGAATTCTCAAATGTGACCTTCGTTGAACAACCGAGCCACCTCTTCCCCGAGATGCCTGCAATCTTCGATTTTATGACCATGTGTACCATGATACTTGCATATTAAGTTTGGGTTCCTTTGAGAAGGATCGATTTGTATGGACCTGGGCCATCTGGTGTCTTGGATTCTTGTAATAGCTGACACGATCCCTGATGCATCTACATTGAAATTATACTCTGACAATCGAGGTGCCTCTGTGGGGTCGGTATGCTTATAGATTCCTCTCTTAATCATGAGTCCTCGAGAACATTGTCCTCGATAATTTCTCTTGTCATTTCGAGGGGCATTACGACCCAGACCGTTATTTCTTCGATGGACATATGGTTGATACCGTTCTTTCTTGAATCTTGATTACCTGTCTGCATCCCTTGAGCGCTTGGCTGCGAATCTGTTAGGATGGACTGAACCCGAGGGGGCTCCCAACTGGTCATCCTCGACCCTTATTTTTGATTGGTAATGATTGTGCACATCTGACCATGTCACAATTACATATTCGATCAAGTTCTGCTTTAACATCAAAAATGCAATCAAACTCCGCTCATTCAAACCCTGCATAAAGGCTCGTACTGCCCAGTCATCAGAGATCAGCGGTAATTCTATACTTTCTATCTGAAACCTAGAGAAGAACTCCCTTAACATCTCGTCATTCCTTTGTTTTATTTTGAAGACGTCCGATTTTATCGTGGCCGCCTTTATGGCCCCAAAGTGTGCTTTCACGAAGGCATCTGCTAACATAGCAAATGATTCAATAGATTTAGGAGCTCAGTTGTGATACCAAATCATAGCTCCTTTTGATATTGATTCCCCAAACATTTTCAACAAAACTTATTCAATCTCATCGTCATTCATGTCGTTTCCTTTGATTCCGCAAGTATATGAAGTAATATGCTCATTAAGGTCGGTTGTCCCGTTATATTTGGGTATATCGGGCATGCAAATTTTTTTGGGAACGGGCATTGAAGGCACACTCTGATGGAATGGTTTTTGTATGAACTTTTTGGCGTCTAAACCTTTCAAAACTGGAGGTGCCCCCAGTATTTGGTCTACACGGGAGTTATAGGTCTCCACCTTCTTATCATTGCCCTCAATCTTCTTTTCCCCTGACTCGAACCTCTTAGTGAGCTCTTCGAGCAACCTTATAATGGTGGGGTCAGTCCCCGAGTTATTTCCGTCGACCTCTCCGGTGCCGGTTCCGCGCATCGAGTGTTTTCCTGTTAAGCTACACTCGGAGTTTTATTTTGACTTTGAAGTTGGGCGATGGTGATATCCTGAGCTTG
Organism: Nicotiana attenuata; assembly: GCF_001879085.1. Lineage (NCBI taxonomy): Eukaryota > Viridiplantae > Streptophyta > Magnoliopsida > Solanales > Solanaceae > Nicotiana > Nicotiana attenuata. The sequence goes on from NW_017670617.1 coordinate 269,889, forward strand.
CAACATCTCGTATATAACTTGGATGTTGATTCCCCCATCTCCCATTCCTTGTGTTCTTTGGCCACCAGATCGGGCTTCCCTGAGCATATTCCATACGGGGTCCGTACCTGGATCTGCATTCAAAGCAATATGCGAACTAACATCAACTGGTTCCACATTTGGCACTTCCCCTAGGTTTATCGGTGGTACAACGACCACTGTATTGTTGTTTTCTCTAAGACCTTCATTGTCGTGAACAAGTGCGTTTTGTTAGCTATACAAGTTTCAGCCTGAGAATCAAAAAAACCTTGACAAGAAAAAGTGTAAAAGCAACGTGTGTAATGAGAATCAGTAAAGAAACAATTACTATTATCTTTGGCTCCACGGTGGGCGCCAAATTGTTTACCTCGAAAATACGAATAATAAATAAATATTATTTGTGGTTTTAAATGTTACGCCCCATATTTAAGAACATGAAAATATGCCATAAATAAATTAACAAGAGCCCGGATGCGAGATGTCACGTCCTGCTGTGCTACATTACGACGATTTTGCACCCTGTAGTATTGTACGTTAAATTTATCGTAAGGTAATTGACATCAGGCCAAGGAAAAAATTATTCATAGATTACAAGGATTATGCTATTTCAAACAAGTAATAAGTAAATTCGTGAAGGTGAGAGGGGGAGAAAGTCAATGTAAACGAATTTTCGTCCAAGTTTGGAATTTGGGATAAAATATGGGTCGAGCGATAATACCTGATAATTATGAACTAGTGCCATTTAAGATACCATATGACCATGGTTGTATAATGTATAAAAAAATATTAAAAATAAGTAGAATTTCAAGTAATTTAGGGTATGTTTTAAATTATGCGGGTAATTGGTTAATTACCGGGTAACGGGATATTATCCCGTTAACTAATAAGTGGTTAAAGATTACTAATGTCCACCCCACTCGCCATGTGGTAGTAAGGCACCATTCAAACATATAACTAATTAGTCATATGTGCTTAGTGGCTAAAACGTGTAGGTCACTAAAGAATTACAAGAAAAGCTTGGTTATTTTAAAAGCTTGGTCTTTCAAAAGCTTAGATGTATTTAGTTAAGTCTTGTTTCAATTCCATGGAAAACAATGAGAACAACAAAACGTTATCCATTCCAAAAAGTGATTTCATTCAAAAATATTTCATGGTTTGATATCTAAGAGCTTAAAGGAACCAGAAGCTAAATAACCCACTTTGATATGTATAATTATCTTCAAAAAGGTTAGAAACAGAAGCAAATTTTCCAACGAGAATTTGTTGGAATAGTGGAAACGTGGAATTTTGCGGTTCTAGAAGAGTACGGTGCAATCTTCGCCAAGAATATTATACGGAGTTTTTCTACTTTAGGTATGTTAAGGCCATCCCTTATTTGTTTTGGCATGGTCAAATTATATAGAAGAAACGAGCAAATGCACGGTTTCTATAAATTATTCTATTCATAGAAATACTAGTGGTGTCTATATTCTTGATTCCTCATGTGAATTTTTATACATATATATTGGCCCATGAACAGATGGCTTTATATACGCATATATATGTAAATATATGCATATGGGATATGGGGAAAGTTTACGGCGTTATATATGCACCACCACCTGATCAGTTAGTATACATTAATGATTTTTCTCACAGCGGCCAAGATGATATGATTGGATGCCCTCAGAGGATGGTGATGTTATGAAATATGTAACTATGCACAACATGACATTCATACGCATATATATGATACTATAATTATTTCATGATTTACAAAGTTATTTAGACTTATAGGTGGAGTCAGATACTATATATTTCCTCCATGTCTGTTATGTACTTATTTATATGCCATACATACACAGTATATTATTCGTACAGATGTCCCTTTTTGCCTAGGGACGCTGCGTTTCATGTCCGTAGGTCTCTATAGACAAGTTGAGAACCCTCCAAGTAGGCTATCAGCTCAGCGAAAGATGTTGATGCGCTCCATTTTTTTCGAAGTTGCTTGTTTGGATAGTATGAGTTAGTTGTGTATTGTTTGGTATGGCGGGACTCTGTCCCGACCTTTATGAAAATTATGTATTCTTAGAGGCTTGTAGACAGATGTCATGTATGTAAGCCTTGTCGGCCTATGTTTAGTGTTCAGGTGGTCATTTTTGTCTTAGAGGTCCATATGTCTTATTTATAAGTTGGCATTACCTGTTGTATTCTACCTATTTCACGGCAGCCTCTCCAGTTCACTTATTAACGATAGTATGACATGAAAAGATACGATACGTTGGTACTCGGTTGAGTAAGGTACTGGGTGCCCGTCGCGACCCATCGGTTTGGGTCGTGACAAAAGTGGTATCATAGTAGTTCTGTCTTAGGGAGTCTACAAGTCTTGTCTAGTAGAGTCTTGTATATGGGTGTGTCGTGCACCACACTTATAAGCAGGAGGCTACACGTTAGTTAGGAATGTCACTCTTTCTTCTTACTCTAGATCGTGTGGTAGAGAAATAGCTGTGGAAAAGCTGAGTCAAAGGAATTAGATTTTGTATGATGCCTGCGATATGTAAATGTGAATTTTTTAATAGATCATGGGTGTACTGAAAGGTGTAAGCTTCCTGATAAGAAGCCTTAAAGAAAGAATGCCTATCCACCTTTATGGTGAAAGACAACGAGAAATTAAGAAGATAAATAGAAGTTTCGACAGGCAAAGGAAGCAATATGAAGAATGGTACGAGGCGCCCAGTTAATGAAGGTTAACAATGTTTATAATTCAGGAGAGGAACATAAGCTTTTTGTGTAAAATTCAACAGTAACAGAGGTATGTACAATTGGTCAAACCCAGTTCAGTTATGCCCTATGGGGGCTAACAGGAATAGTTAAGAAAAGGACGGGATATCAAGATCCGGCTGAGGTTAGGGTAACCAAATTGGTGAATGGATTGCTTGTGTTAGTTGACATTGCCGAAGGATATTGTAAATCTACTAACAAAATCTCCTTATGAGACACCCAGATGGTACACTCTGAAATAATACAGCTAGATATGGGTACTATAAAAAAAGCACTGGAAGCCATGAAAGGATAAATATTACCTTAGTGTGACTGTTGTCCCTAGTAGACCGAGGAATTCTGATCCTAACAATGTACTTAAGTGATAACAGTAGAACCAGATTTAAACATGACTCAGAAAAGAACTCCGAATCAGGCTTGTCTACTGGTTTTAACACGTTGATAATTAAACACTAATCACAAAGACGGTTCTGGTTATTTTTTTAAAGTTGATTTCCAAAGGCTTGCCTAGGCGCGGAATACAGATGACCATATTTTATATAGTGAAACAAGGCAGGTTTCTTAAAGCGGACTCTTGAGTCCATATAGGCATGATATCTAATGACAAATCAACGCAGTTTTTGAAGAACTTGTTTTATAGAAAAATATACCATTAATCAAACCAGTTTCGAAACGAACTAAAACGTGGACTGGGTTGATTTATTTAACTAAAATAGTTGAGATCCATATGCAGAATTTTTGGAGTTATTCCCTATAGGCATGGTTTATAAATGAAATTTCAGAACATGTTTATATGGGTAGAATCACATATTAGCAGCTTATTTCATTGTTATTATCTACCCTATAGACAAGATTTCAAATGTGGATGAGATACTGAAAAGAGTACATATAAATCCTAAATGGCATGATTTCTAACGTGGTGAGGCAAACATAGTAAAAACCCTATAGGCATGATTTCTAATATGGTGAGGCAAAAAATGTAAAGTCCTATAGGCATGGTATCTACCCTGGATTATACTACATCATGCATATTACCCATCCCCTTTTCACTATCCAACCCCGGAGTCATTTACAAATACTTATTACAGACCAATACTGAAATGAATTACATAAGAAGAGTAAACATTACACTATAGAGAGCCTGAAACAGGCCCAAACTTTCAGTACCTGATTAGGACTTCCTCCTCGAGTTATGTAATAAACCACCTCAAGTGCCAAGATTGTTCCATAGTCTTTCTCATATCTCGGTGTGTCAGAATTCCCTAAGGACCTCTAGGGATCCTGGGCAGTACTCACACCCAGATTTCATAACCAAGACAGAGTAAGTGCATTGTGGAAAAGCAAGCTTTTATGTGTCCAAGTACAAAGGAAACTCAAGGGTCCCAAGGCAAGGCTCACACAAAAGGAGCAGAACCCAGTGGTCTAAGAGTATAGGTGACAGTGCAGTTGAAGAAGTAAAGTGCAGAAAGTAAAGCAAGTATAGTTCCACAGTCTAGCCTTGGCTTTCAGCCGGCCAGACAAGTAGTTAGCACAAGTGGCAGAGAAAGAAGAGAGAGTTTGAGTGTGCGTGTGTATTCTGAACTGTGTCTGTGTGTTAAGACTATAGAAGAGAGTCATTTATATAGTAGTTTGAAAACTGGTTAAAATAAGGCAAGAATCAATTCTTCAGTAATTATAGAACTTAGTATAAAAAATTGGTTCGAACCTCCCTTTGCTTAAGGGGGTCAGTGTGAATGGTAAAGAGCAGGTGGCAAGTAAGGAAAGAAATCATACACGGCTAGAATATGACAAATAAGGAATGATTTCAAAATAGTACCAGTATAGAACAGGTAATTAAGGCTAGGTTCAGAAAATTTTTAAACTAAGGAGACAATCAGTAGTAGTACAGATAAGGCAAGGAAAATAATTAAGGTAAGCAACTAATCAAATTAAGTGGAAAGGTAGGGGTCCAGGGGTCTAAAGGGAAATGTTCAAATCACACCAAGTAATAAGGAATTCAGAATCAATCGAAGAGAAAATCATGGAAAAGAGTCAGCATGTTTAACATATAAATAGAGTAAGACATGGGTAGTCAAGAATTGGCACACAACTCTAGCAAAACATGAAGATAAAACGATACTGAATCAGTGAGAAAGATGCAAGTCTTGATGCGAACAGTCAAGATGAACACAAACACATAGAATTGGCGTAAGTCTAGTCTAGGAAACTCAGTAGAAGCATATCAAGGCAAGGCAGTCATAGGAAATCACAAGCACTCAAAAGAAATATGAGAATTAGTAAGTCATGCTAATACAACCAAATGTCGAACCCTAAAAATTAGGGTTTTCAACGTAGGCTAGTTAGGGTCAAGGAAGAACTCAACAAAATCAGTCAAAACACATAGATACACTTAAAACCAGAAAATGTTTCGAAGAAAAGGATTTTCTGAAACCCTAGTTTAGGAAGATGACAAACCACTCGAAAATAAGGAGATTTTCCATAAAACAAGTAAAATAAGTTCAATTCATCTCAGATCTGTACATATCTAAGAAGTTTAAGAGACAAAATTAGGGTTTTTGTCAGAATAACTTGGATAGAGGAGAAAGCTTAAACAAACGTTTGTAGATTAATGCAAGGTCAGAAGAAAGAAGCGTTTTCAAAAAGGTGTTTAAGAACCCTAGTTCGAAGGTGAGGAGTTATTTTAGAAAAATCGAAAAAAAAACTTTGAGGAAAACAACAAAAGCTCATAATATATACAGATCTAAGACAGATCTAAAAGAAACCGGAATATCTTAAGGGTTAGGGCCTTAAGATATATTTAATATATAAAATGACTGATTATTGAATTAAAGTAGCGTACAATGTATAATTAGGCCATAATTGTAAAATTGTTGTGATTATAGCCAAACAATGCCAAATTGGCTCATTTGCAAAATAATTAAATCCTAATAGGATTGAAAATGATATATTGAGCTAAGGAATACTTTGAAATTACTTGTAATGTAATTTATGAATAATTATTGGATATGAAATACTGAATAAATTGAAAAATAAATTTATAATAATATGGAAAATCATGGAAAAATATCAAATATTATAAAAGTGATTTTGAAGGCATATATGCAAATTTAAAAATAGTTTGAGGAAACATTGGGTATCAACAACCAACGAGAGTATACCTTGAAGACTACTTATTCGATAGGAGAAGAGCATCTTGAGCTAGTGAGAAAAGACTGCGGATGGGGGAAATAAGTATTGTTATAGACATTTTCCCCGGATGAGGGCATAAAGGATCGTGCCGATGGATTTTTGAATGTGTACACGTATCCTTTCACACTGTGCCCCCTTGATAGGATTTTGCTCGGCTTCTGTTTAAAGTATCAGGTTATCTTGGCACAAATCCACCCATCATTTTGGCGAACAGTGTTGATGATGAGATTTTTTGCGGATAAGGCGGGGCTTGAACTTACGCTCAGTCATCTTATTGGCTGTACGGCCCCTTTCACCATCGAGGTCTGCTAACCTTGTGATGCCGATCGACCACGCCCTTCGTTGTTGATAATGATGAAGATGGAGACCGGGAGTGGATGAGTCGCTTCGTCCGAGTGCGAACCGCTGACATTATCCCCGTGGAGCTTATGACATTCCCTGAGGAATGGTACTATACACGTGAGTGGTGCATTCTGTGCCTTCGTAGTTTTGTCTATGTCAAAAGCTGGTTTCGTAATCGTGCCTTCTTTTCTTTTGTTGCAGCGGTTCCATGGGCGTGGGGCAACGTTCCTAATTTGCCGGATTGGGTTCGAAAGTTGGCGACCCACTCGACCTGTGATGAGTGCATATGGCGAGTTTTTTCCCGGGGCAGATGGGAAGCAAAACAACATGGTGTGTGTTGTGCTATTGTTTTTTTCTTTCCCTTTATGCGTATTAATCTTGATGTTGTAGGCTGATGTGCCGGAGAATTTCGGCACATTTCAATACAAATTGCTTAGATTTTAGCTTGTTTGAATGCAATTATCTACGTTACTTATGTAGTTTCGTTGTTTTTACAGTACATATGGACTGAGAACCCAAGAACATGGAAATGGAAGAAAAAAAGACAAGAAAAGAGCAAAATGTAGCAAAAAAGCTGGTCTGCGACACACTATGAGATCGCAAATCAGACATGCGAGCCGCAGAATGCACGTCAAATCGCAGACATAAATAGAGATCTGGGCTAAATTTCAAGTCAAGAAAGCGGTCCATTATGCGATCGCAGAATCAACATGCGAGCTGCAGAGTGAACCGCAAACCAACCATGAAGGTCACTGAATGACGAAGATGCGATGCAAAATGCGATCGCATTTCTTAAATGCGAACCGCATAATTGGAATACGAAGAAGACCTGTAAACTAGGGTTCCAGTCTACGATGAGGATGTTGAAGATGCGGACCGTATACGTCCTCTGCGACAAGAATGCGGTCGCATATCAGACCTGAAAGGGCATTTTTGTCCGTTTTCTGTCCCAATTTTGAGTCCACTATAAATTGTTTTATGATGTCTTTGTGGGCTCATCTTGTCTAGTCTTTGCACTACATTCCAAGATATTAATACTCCTCACTTTTGGAAGCTTTTGGGTGAAGATTCTCTACTTTGTATGCTTTTATGACATTAAATACTCATTGGATTTTGTATTGTAGCATGAGTAGCTAACTTTAAATACTAAGGTTGTGGACCCTAAATGGGTGTTATGTTAATGGGTGTTTAACATTGAATATATATATAATGGTTGGTTGATATTTATTTATTTCTCGTGCTTCATTTATTGTTGGTGGTTGCAAACATTAACAAGTTCCATTACATTCTACTTTGCTTGGTAAAGTGGGTTAGAATTTGGTAGAAGTAAATATCAAAGACTCAAGGCTTTAAACCTTGTTTAATAAAATCGCTTAGGGATAAGTGGATTTTAATTGGCATATATTGATTTTTATTAATTGCAACTCTTTTACATTTGGGAAATTATAAAGAGGAAATACTATCCAACTATTGGGAAATATTGGGTAGTCGCCTAGGCATCATTTGCATATCAAAAGGACCGACCATTAGAAATATATCATATTAACACCGATAGCATTACATTTCATTAGAGGGGACACAACCTTGGTTTCTTTAATCCTATTAAGTACGTCTTCAATATTCCAATTAGTGATTTCTTCAAAACAAACTCAATTCATACTCTTGTCACTATTAATCCACACTCTTGTTACCATTAACTGGATAGAATTCCGACTTTAGTCGGGCAACACACTATTCTAGTAACCTTTTCACACCTATTCCCTGTAGGATTCGACCCCAACCTTGTTGGGTTATTATATTTGACATCGACCGCCTTACACAAATTATAAAAGTGTAATTTGAGCGTATCAAATTTTGGCGCCGTTGCCGGGGAATACGGTTTTGAAATTACTATCTAGTGTGTGCTTTACTTTACGTCTTAATCTATTCCATTACTCTTCGCTTACATGGCTTGTTGTTGATAGGAAAGCATGTCTGACTACGAGGAAAAAGTGGAAGAAAATCCTTTTGCGGACATAGATGAGTACATTGACGATACCAATGCTATTGTACCTCCGGCGATTGGTGCCTCAACTTTCAAAGTAGAACATGGTCTAATCCTCATGCTCAAAGCAGAGGGGTTTTTCAGGAATTCTACTGATGATGATCCAACGCAACACCATAGGTACTTTTTGGGAGTATGTGCTATGCATAAGCAGAACAACGTTTCTGATGATGCCTTAAGGTTAAGGGGCTTCAAGTACTCACTAGCTGGAGACGCAAGGAGGTGGCTTCAAAACTTGCCACCGAATTCCATTCGGTCTTGGCCTGAACTTGTCCGGGCATTTCTAGCAAAATGGTTCCCACAGAGCAAGAAGCCTGAACTCCGAGATAAGATTTTCTTCTTCAAGCAACAACCAGGGGAACACTTACATGAGGCATGGGATCGATTCAAATTATAATTGGTGAGGTCTCCAAATCATGGCTATCCAGATTCTATCTTGCTAGAGAAATTTTATCTGGGTTTAGATCCTATGAACCAAGCTATAGCGAAGAATGCGGCGGATGGATCTTTTATGGACAAGTCATTTGCAAGAGTTACACAAATACTTGACAAGATGGCAAAACACAATCAAGCTTGACATCCTGAGGATACTTTGGGCGGAGTTGCATATGGTTCTCCCTCCTTGACCAACTTGATCAAGGAGAATCAAGAGAGGGACCAAATAATTGCAGGGTTGGCCACAAATGTAAATGTGTTGACAAAAGTGTTCACGGAAAATCAAACAAAAAAGGTAAATGTAGTCGAGGATGTGCAACCCATCTCCAATGAAGAGTTTGAAGAAGCTAACTACATCAACAACCCTCAAGGAGGGTATCAAAGACAACCTTATCAGGGTCAAGGGCAACAAAGTCAATGGAGGCCAAACCCGCAAGGGCAAGGCAACCAACAATGGAGACATGACCAAGGCGGCTCAAACCAAGGGAATTGGAACAACAACAACAACAACAACTTTTCTAACCGGAGTTCAAACCCCTATGTCCCTCCAAAGGGTCAATATTCGAACCAATGGTCTTCTAGTGAATCTAAGTTGCAAGCTATGCTTGGGCGAGTGTTGCAAAATCAAGAAAAATCCGATGTTTCCATGAGGAACATGACAGAGGTTGTTGGATCTCATACCACTTCCATCCAAAAATTGGAGATTCAAATGAGAGACCTCTCCAAAGAGCAAAATCCAAAACAAAAGGGAACACTTCCTAGTGACACATTTGCAAATCCAAGAGGTAGTGGGACTGGTCCAACTTCTCACATCATGGCGATCACTACTAGGAGTGGGAAAGTGCTACACGGAGATGGTGAACAAACGGTTGAAGAAGAAGAGTCCGAACAAAGGGTTGAGGTTGAAGAGCCAAGTGTTGTCGAGGTTGAAAAGAGTCCGGAAGAATTGAATGTGCAACAAGAGAACCGGGAAGAGGTAAAGGAATAAGTGAAAGAGGCACCAAAAGCTTTTCCACCTATTCCCAGACCTCCTCCCCCATTTCCGCAAAGACTCACAAGAATGATTGATGATAGCGAACTTGAAAAGTTCTACGACATCCTCAAGCAATTAACGGTGAATATCCCTTTTGTGGAAGCCTTTCAAGAGATGCCGGGGTTTGCTAAATATTTAAAAGATTTTATCACCAAAAAGAAGACCATAAAGAATGAGGTAATAAACATGACTCACCGGGTTAGCTCTATTATTGCCACAACCAAAGTCCAAAAGAAAGAAGACCCGGGAGCTTTAACCATTCCTTGCACCATCGGGGCCCGTGATTTTGCAAGAGCTTTATGTGATAATGGGGCTAGCATCAACTTAATGCCTCTTGCCATCTATAAGCAAGTGGGGTTGGGTAAGTCAAGGCCCACTAGTATGAGATTGCAAATGGCCGATCGGTCAATCAAACGCCCGGTGGGAATTGTTGATGATGTACTTGTAAAAGTGGGGAAGATTCATTTGCCCGCCGATTTTGTAATTCTTGATTGTGCGGTTAACAAAGAAATCCCTATCATTTTGGGGAGACCATTCCTAGCCACGGGAAGGGCACTCATGGATTCGGAGCGGAATGAAATTAAATTCCGTGTGAATGATGAAGATGTCACATTTCAAGCGAGCAAGGGTATGAAGCTACCCCATGAGTATGCAAGAATTTCGGTGATAGATGTTGTTGATGAGGTAGAAAGTGCCGTCGAAATGAAAATGGAAGAACAATGCCTTGGTGAGGCATTGACTGCTATTTTGGTCAACTTTGATGGTGAAGAAATGAATAGGTACATAGAGTCGGTAAATGCATTGGAGTGTATTGGATCCTACACTTATACTCCGGCAAAGCTTTCTCTTGACTTGGAAAATAGGGCCACACCTCCCGCCAAGCCATCAATCATTGAGCCACCACAACTAGAGCTCAAGCCACTCCACCCGCACCTAAGGTATAAATTTCTTGGCTCTAATGATACTTTACCCGTAATCATTTCGTCTTTGTTAAATGATGTGCAGGTACAGAAATTATTGGAAGTCTTGAAGGAGCATAAGCAAGCCATTGGATGGACAATTGCGGACATCCGAGGGTTTTCCGCAGGAATTTGTGAACACAAGATCCAATTGGAGAGTGACACGAAGCCAAGTGTGGAGCATCAACGACGGTTGAACCCGTCAATGCAAGAGGTGGTAAAAAAAGAAATCATCAAGTGGTTGGATCCCGGGGTGGTCTACCCTATTGCCGATTGTTCTTGGGTGAGCCCGGTGCAATGTGTACCGAAAAAGGGAGGCATGACGGTAATTGAAAATGATAAAAATGAGCTCATCCCAACAAGAATGGTGACCGGTTGGAGGGTGTACATTGATTACCGGAAGCTCAATAGTGCAACATGCAAAGACCATTTCCCTATGCCTTTTATTGATCAAATGCTTGATCGGCTAGCTGGAAGGTCATTCTATTGTTTCCTTGACGGGTATTCCGGCTACAACCAAATCAACATCGCATTGGAGGATCAAGAGAAAACAAAATTCACTTGTCGCTATGGAACTTTTGCCTTTAGTCGGATGCCATTCGGTTTATGCAATGCTCCGGCTACTTTTCAAAGGTGCATGATGTCCATTTTCTCCGACATGGTGGAGGACTTTCTAGAGGTCTTCATGGACGACTTCTCGCTAGTAGGTGACTCTTTTGAGCATTGTCTAATCAATCTTAGACAAGTGCTTAAGAGATGTGAGGAAACCAACCTCGTGTTAAATTGGGAGAAATGCCACTTCATGGTGGAGGAAGGCATCGTATTGGGGCATAAAATTTCAAAGCATGGTATTGAGGTTGACCGGGCTAAGATCGGGATTATTTCCAAGCTTCCTCCACCCACTTCCGTAAAAGGTGTCCGAAGTTTCTTAGGGCATGCCGGATTTAATAGGCGGTTCATCAAGGATTTTTCCAGAATTGCAAATCTTATGTGCAAGCTCCTTGAGAAAGATGCCAAATTTGTGTATGAAAAATGCCTCAAAGCTTTTGAGGAATTGAAGCTAAGGCTCACCACAGCACCTATTATTGTCACACCCGATTGGTCTCTTCCTTTCGAACTCATGTGTGACGCTAGTGGTGTAGCTATTGGAGCAATGCTTGGTCAACGTCACAACAAGGTATTCCACCCGGTATATTATGCAATCAAGACACTCAATAGGGCAAAAATGAATTACACGATGACTGAACAAGAGCTCCTTGCTATTGTCTATGCCTTTGAGAAGTTCCGGGCTTATTTGTTGGGATCCAATGTGATAGTGTACATGAATCATGCTGCTCTTCGCTTTCTCATGGCAAAGAAGGATGCAAAGCCAGGGTTAATTCGATGGGTTTTGTTGTTGCAAGAGTTTGACTTCGAGGTCAAGGATCGCAAGGGAACTCAAAATCAAGTGGCGGATCACTTATCAAGGCTTGAAGAAGCAGGGAGACCAAAGGAAGATCTTGAAATCAATGATGCATTCCCAGATGAACACATCCTGGCACTATCTAGCACTTTTGCTCCATGGTATGCCGACATTGCTAACTATTTGGTGAGTGACCTTATTCCGGAGGGATTGGAGTCTTATCAAAAGAAGAAGTTCTTGAGAGATTGTCGGTAATATTACTGGAAGAGCCATACTTGTTCCGTTTTTGTGCCGACAACATCATCCGAAGATGTGTTCCCGAAGAAGAAGTTATACCTATTCTAAAAGTATGCCATGACTCGCCGGTTGGGGGTCATCATAGGGAAAATCGAACGGCGGCCAAGGTACTTGAATGTGGTTACTATTGGCCGACAATCTATCATGATTCAAATCATATGGTCAAGGCTTATGACCAATGTCAAAGGCAAGGTTCAATCTCCAAGAGGCATCAAATGCCAATGCACTTTGTGACGGAGATAGAGATCTTCGACGTACGGGGAATCGACTTCATGGGTCCCTTTGTAAGCTCTTGCGGGATGAAATATATCTTGGTAGCTGTGGACTATGTGTCAAAATGGGTTGAAGCAGTTGCCTTACCAAACAATGAGGCAAGGAGTGTGACCGCCTTCTTGAAGAAAAACATATTCACTCGGTTTGGCACTCCTAGAGCCATTCTTAGTGACGGTGGGTCTCATTTCTATAACAAGGCTTTCTCGGGGTTACTTGAGAAGTATGGCGTCAAGCACAAGGTGGCCACACCTTATTATCCGCAGTCAAGTGGTCAAGTTGAGGTTTCCAACCGGGAGATCAAGAGCATTCTAGCAAAAACTGTTAACGCTAATAGGACCGACTGGTCAAGGAAGCTAGATGATGCATTGTGGGCATACCGCACGGCATACAAGACTCCTATTGGTACTTTTCCTTATCGGTTAGTCTTTGGTAAAGCATGTCATCTACCCGTGAAGTTGGAACACAAAGCGATGTGGGCATTGAAAAGGCTGAACTTAGACTGGGCTGAGCTGCAAATTTGAGGTTAACACAACTCAATGAAATGGAGGAATTCCGGTTCCATGCTTATGAAAGTGCAGCTCTGTACAAAGAACGGATGAAGTTTGTCCATGACAAGAAGATCTTGAAAAGAGAGTTCAAGATGGGTGATTCGGTCTTGCTCTTTAACTCAAGGCTCAAATTGTTTCTGGGCAAGCTCAAATCAAAATGGTCCGGTCCATTCAAAGTAGTCAATGTCTCTCCTTATGGAGCGGTGGAATTAGAATCAACAGATGGGTCCCGGACATTCAAGGTAAATGGCCAACGCATCAAGCATTATTTGGGCACTGATGGAGAAAAACTTTTGGTGGAGCAGCTGGCTCTCCAAGATGGTCCATGCCCGACCATTGAGTGAAATCAAAGGAACATCGACTTCGTCGTGCCGCGATGTTAAATCAAGCGCTTCATGGGAGGCAACCCATGTGTGGTAACACGCTTTTGTTCTTTGAACTTTTAATTTATTTTCTTTTAGATAGATTTAGTTGAGCAATTTAAAGTGTGTGTTAGAGTGCAGGGGGTTCAAAAGATCTCAACACTTGTTAGGGACGCATAAAAAGGGAAGAAAAACCACCAGGTGATGTCTGCTGCACAGATGCGGTCGAATTATCACAATGCGGACCGCATTCTGAACGCAAACCTAAACAGAGAGTTTGGTTAAAATGGTGGTCGGAAATGCGGTGAGGTGGTGCATTATGCGGTCCGCATTTCACTTATGCGACCGTAATTTGCACCGCATTTGCCTCCTCTCAGCTTGGTCTTTAACTCCACCGCATAACACATATGCGGTCGCATTGCGTGTTATGCGGTGTCCCTTCCTTCGCAGAATTGACAAGGTATGTCGCATATCTCTCTCGTCTCTCACTCACTTAAAACAAAACAAAACAAAAAAAAGGGGGAAGTGAAAGAGAATAAAAGAGAATACAAAAATACAAAACGAAGAAAAAAAAAGAGAAAAATGGGGAAGAACACGAACAGTCATTGAGATTCAAGCTCAGTTTGTTTACAACCAAAGGACTCCAATTGTCACACTCAGTGTCCCAACCATCAAACATTACTAGTAGCACCCGTTTCTCCCTCATTTTATTTTTATCTTTTTTATTATTTTGCATTGTAGTTTCAGAGTTTTTTCTTCGGTTTAATCATGTGCAAAAATGTGTAGATGTTTGTGTGGTTGCTTCCCTGTAACGTAGTTAACCTTGGATTGAGTATGATTTCAGGGTAAGGGGTAGAACAAAATAGGATCACCATTGTTGTAAGCTAGGGTAACCTGTGTAGAAGATGGCATCTGCGGTCCGTATTTTTGGAAATGCGGTCCGCATTTTGGCCGCAAAATCAAACCCTAGGTTCTCTGAGGACGATGGTGACATGCGACCGTTATGCGGTCGCATAATTGCAATGCGGTCCGCATTTTGACCGCACAATTGAAACCCAGCCTTGCTGTTGGGGATAGTGAAATGCGGTGGCTCTACAGTCGCATAATTGACATGCGGTCCGCAAACCTACCGCAGACTTAAACAGAAAACCCAGTATGTGAGCCTTGCATTTTGTGACCATTCTGCGATCGCATTCTCTACTTTGCGATGAGATATGCGATCACATTTGGTGATACATGTTTTGGGCAAGTCCAGTCTGTGATGGTTACGGTCCGCATAGTGGTTATCCGACCGCATAATCCACCGCAGATTGAACCCACTTTGAGGCCATCAGTTTTGCGATGACTCTACAGTCCGCATTGTGGTTTTGCGACCGTAGAGCACACCGCATTTTGTGCTTTTTCTTTTGATTCTTTTGTGGGTTTTCTTCCACTGTGCTTCTGTTGTCACTCACATTTCATCCTTGTGCAGATATGGCTCCCAAACAAAAGCATGCCCTAACAAGGCCATCCTCCAGTCGTCCCAAGCCAAAAGCAAAGCGATCAAGGACGGAGTCTGATGAACCACGCCCCTCCCATTCTGATGAGGAGGTGCTCTTGCCTGAGGTTGACCTAGTGGCTGAGGCAAGAAGGAAACAAGCAGATGACTACCAGCTTCCCTGGGGGGTAGAGGGATCCAGGAAAAAGTATAGAGAAGGGCTCGTCAAGCGAAAACTCTTGCCCGAGAAGCAATTGAGCCTGAATGGGTTTAAAGAAAAGTATCCCCATTTCTTGGAGAACATAAAGAAGAGATGATGGGAGTCCTTCACTGAGCCACCTGCCGAGTTTAATGAATCCCTTGTTCGAGAGTTTTACGCATCGTATGGGGCCTCCAGGACCAAGCACCATAAATGCAACATAATTTTCACTGATGAAGTGCTTGTTCGGGGGAAAACTGTCTTCTACACCATCAAGGCCATTAATAAATTATACGTCCCAGGTTGGAGTGAAGGCACAACTGAGTATGATGAAAATTTTTTGAACAGGGAAAGTGAGCGAGGGTGGATTGCTTCAGTAATAGCAAAGGGGACTCCTGCCTGGATCAACCCCGGGCAAAAGATCTACAAAGAGATTTTTTAAAGAGAGGGTCGCTTCTGGCTCAGCTTTCTTACCTCTAGATTGATACCAACTAAAAAGGAGACTGAAATAGCTATTGAGAATGCCCTTCTCATTGCCTGCATCATGAGTGGTAGCAAAATAGATGTTGGAGCTGTGATATTCCAAGAGATGGGGATTCGGGCAACACAGACTGCTACTTCGCTCCCGTTCCCTTCTTTAATCATAACCCTATGCAAAGCCGCGCAAGTTCCTGTAGATGAGCGCAAAGACAAAACCGGAAAGGAAACACAGGTCATTGATATCACCAGACTTAGTGATGTTGTTATCCCACCAGTGGTTCCAGTTCAGGAGCAGACTCCTGGAGAGCCTTCAGACGCCCAGCCCACTGTAACCCCTCAGATTACTGTGGCAGCATCTTCCACTTCCGAGCCTGTTTCTAAATCCACCACTGTCCAGCCTGCTACTGCCATGCCTGCTGTCTCAAAGCTTGGTCTATTGGCTTAGCATGCCAATGCCAAGGTAGACCAGCTTTTGAAGACCTTGCCAAATCTCATAAAACAAGCCTTGACTCCTATGCAAGCCTCAGTGACAGCCCTTCAACAACAACAGTCAAAGTATGAGGATCGTTTGCAGCAACTTGAGTTGAGGGTGGAAAAGATAGAACGGGGTGAAGTTAGTGGGTTGCCTTGACTCACGGAGGAGGCTGCTTCTATGAAGACCGAGCTCCAAAAGATGAAGAACTTAGAGTTCGATATATCATCCCTCCTTCACACAGATGGTGCTCAGGTTACAGGCACAGCACCTCCGGACTTAGGTCTTGATTTCTCCGCACTGATGACTGATACTGCCCCTCCTCCAGCCCATATCATGATCCCCTCTGGGGAGGAGTCTGAAGGTTCTGGTAAGTCAGAGGACGAGGAGGAATATTAGGGCGAGGTTGAGGAAAGCTCTGGATATTCAAGCGATGATGTCCCTCAGGATAAAAGAAAGCAGATTGCGGATGCTTCTGTCGAGGATGCTATTATTGAGGATGCTGCATGGAATAAGTGGAGCAAGTAGATATGCAGAGAGCGATCTAGCGGTCTCTCATAGACTTGGGCATCCCTACAGCTCTATCAGCCACCCCGCCATCAGTGGGCGAGTCTAGCAGCTCACAGGCTCCAGCTCCAGCCCCAGCTCCAGCTCAAACTCCTGCTCTGGACCAGCCTAAGAGCACTACTCCATCAGTAGACGTCACTCCTCAGAGCGAGCTCTTATCAGTCCCAGCTTCCACATCCGAGGGTGACCCCTCCAGCACTCAGCCAGCTATCGACCTCCATAGCACTTAGTGTGCCTCAGGGAGCCCCCTCAAACTCATATCTCTGTTCTTATGCATTGGGACAATGCATGCTTTTCGTTAGGGGTGGAGGGTAGCATTGTAGATATTTTTGTGACATAGGAAACTGTTGTACATATGCATGTCCTTATGTCATAATCAAACTCAGGCACTCATGTTTATCTTCTGCTCTGTATGTATTAGTATGATTTCAGTCCATGAATTATATTGTGTAGTTCGTGATGTTGTTAATATTAGTGTCTGTTTTGTGTTCATTGTAGTGTTGCGTGAATATGATACGGTTTTCCATATAACAAAAAAAAAATACAAAAACATGTAGATAGTAATTAGTAATCAATTCCCCTTGGTTTTTCTTCTCCCGGTTCTTTTCCAAGGGTATAATAGTAGAACCAGGAGAGTAGGATGAATCGTATTGACCGGGTTGGTGTAATTGCCTAGTATCAAGCATGTGTGTTTGTACATAGCGTATACCCTTCCATGTATATAAAAAAACAATAAAAAAAAAAGATCAACTGTGTGAACATGTGTCTATGATGAATGCTTTGAGTTGCCAAGTGTTGACTCGAAAGCGTCAAACTATGTGAGTGAAACAGTCTGTGTGCCATTTGTGTGTGAGTTCGCTGTGTGTATATAATTCTTGTGTGTACTTCTATCATCCAGAACTTGCCCGGTTGGTCTTTCAATGCTAGTGATAGTATGTTTGGTTTGAGGGATGATCTTAGGATGATCGATTTTCATAATAGTTNATCTTAGGCATTCTTTGTCTTATTTGCTAGACCTCTGTAACCTTTCAAGCCGACCTGTACATAAATAATATCACTAGTACCCAATTTGAGCCTTTAAGCCTTTTCTTTGGCCAACTCGTTACAAACCTCTCCCTTTTTTGTAAAATAATCCCCTGTCTTGAACCCGCTCCTCCTTGAACATTGAGAATGAGTCTAAAAGCCTAAGTTGGGGGTGGTGTCGCAGTGGAGATTGGTAAGGTTGTACGTTGAGTTAGGACCACATGCCTCAAAAGTGTTTGTTTTAGATTATTCAAGCTCCAAAAAAAAAAGAACGATTTGTGTACAAACAAAGAAAAAAAAAAGAGAAAATATGTGTATGTATATAAAGTATGGATCCTTGAATAACAATTAGAAGAGGTATGTAAGGTTGTTCTATATTGGAAGCTAGATGCAAGTGAGGCTATGGGGGTTTGAAAAGAAGCAAAGTGCATAAGAATGAAAAATGTGAGTAGTGTTCAAGGAGGGTGAAGTCACTTGTACCCAAATGTTTATCCAACCCTTCCCTAAACCTACATTACAAGCTAAAAAAGTCCTTATGGTACCTCCAACCGAACACTCTTGAATAAGCGGTGAATTAAAATAAGGGCAAGCTTATGGTATGAAATGTTGTAACACTTGAAATTCTTTCTGAGAGTGAGTGTATTTGTAAACTGTCCCTTTTTGTTGTCCTTGTAAATATTGTGATTTTGGGACCTTCTTTCTAGTGAGGGTACATGAACTGTGGAGTTAAACAAAAGTTGAGCTTTTGAGTCAAATGCAATTGCACTCAGCTAAGGGTAACATTTTGTCGCAATGTCTGAGGCTCAAGGTTCACAAGTTGATTAGTTTTCCTTGTATATACTATCAGTTCAGGAAGGGTAAAACAATTGTAGATGCATGCTTGAAGTACTAGCAATGAACACCAC
Organism: Nicotiana attenuata; assembly: GCF_001879085.1. Taxonomy (NCBI): domain Eukaryota; kingdom Viridiplantae; phylum Streptophyta; class Magnoliopsida; order Solanales; family Solanaceae; genus Nicotiana; species Nicotiana attenuata. The sequence continues at coordinate 288,674 of NW_017670617.1, forward strand.
CCGTAGTCATTATCGTTTCGTGTTTTGTAAATAAAGTCTAGAGTAGGCTAAGTTTGTTTGAGTTCCTTGAGGACAAGCAAGAGTTTAAGTTGGGACATTTCAATACTAATTGCTTAGATTTTAGCTTGTTTTAATGCAATTATCTCCGTTACTTATGTAGTTTTGTTGTTTTTACAGTACATAAGGACTGAGAACCCAAGAACATGGAAATGGAAGAAAAAAAGACAAGAAAAGAGCAAAATGTACCAAAAAAGTGTGTCTGCGACACACTATGCGATCGCAAATCAGACATACGAGCCGCAGAATGCACGTCAAATCGCAGACAGAATCAGAGATCTGGGCTAAATTTCAAGTCAAGAATGCGGTCCATTATGCGACCGCAGAATCAACATGCGAGCCGCAGAGTGAACCGCAAACCAACCATGAAGGTCACTGAATGACGAAGATGCGATGCAAAATGCGATCGTATTTCCGCATAATTGTAATGCGAAAAAGACCTGTAAACTAGGGTTCTAGTCTGCGATGAGGATGTTCAAAATGCGGACCGCATACGTGCGCTGCGACAAGAATGCGGTCGCATATCAGACCTGAAAGGACATTTTTGTCCGTTTTCTGTCCCAATTTTGAGTCCACTATAAATAGTTTTATGATATCTTTGTGGGCTGATCTTGTCTAGTCTTTGCACTGTATTCCAAGACATTAATACTCCTCACTTTTGGAAGCTTTTGGGTGAAGATTCTCTACTTTGTAAGCTTTTATGACATTAAATACTCTTTGAATTTTGTATTGTAGCATGAGTAGCTAACTTTAAATACTAAGATTGTGGACCCTAAATGGGTGTTATGTTAATGAGTGTTTAACATTGAATATATATATATATATAATAGTTGGTTGATATTTATTTATTTCTCGTGCTTCATTTATTGTTGGTGGTTGCAAACATTAACAAGTGCCATTACATTCTGCTTTGCTTGGGAAAGTGGGTAGAATTTGGTAAAAGTAAATATCAAAGACTCAAGGCTTTAAACCTTGTTTAATGAAATCGCTTAGGGATAAGTGGATTTTATTTGGCATATATTGATTTTTATTAATTGCAACTCTTTTACATTTGGGAAAATGATAAAGAGGAAATACTATCCAACTATTGGGAAATATTGGGTAGTCGCCTTGGCATCATTTGCATATCAAAAGGACCGACCATTAGAAATATATCATATTAACACCGATAGCATTACATTTCATTAGAGGGGACACAACCTTGGTTTCTTTAATCCTATTAAGTACGTTTTCAATATTCCAATTAGTTATTTAATCAAAACAAACTCAATTCATACTCTTGTCACTACTAATCCACACTCTTGTTACCACTAACTGGATAGAATTACGACTTTAGTCGAGCAACACACTATTCTAGTAACCTTTTCACACCTATTCCCTGTGGGATTCGACCCCAACCTTGTTGGGTTATTATATTTGACATCGACCGCCTTACACAAATTATAAAAGTGTAATTTGAGCGTATCATAGGCATCCGAAAGCCTTCCAAGGCGAGGCCGCGCTCCTCTGAAGAGGGGGAAGGGTTCCCAGCTTCCAGGCTAAAGAATGACAAAAATAAGCGAGAGATGCTTTTACAGGGTGATGGCGTGCAAAGCAAGGAAAAATGGGACTGGGGCTTCGGAGCGGAAGCATCGTTCCAGCCTGCCGCGTCCGTGGTTCCTTGTTCTGGAAAGATAGTTTCTCCGTTGTTGTCGCCTTTTTTTTCCGTCGATAGTACTTCGAGCAATACTAGAAACCTGAGGTCGCATATACCGAGTGATCGTGCCTCGACCGGAGTCGACCCTTCTAGAGCTGAGGGAACTGGGTTGGCAGTTATGCGCTCGACCTTCAAGGAAGCCCGGTGGCTTCACTTCGTGTTGCGTTTCGGCACAGGACTTTCGAGCTTCGCGCCTTCCATTCCTTATTGGGTTTTCTTTTGCAGGCCTTCGATAAGCTTAAGTCTGGGTTGCTTTGTTGTGAAGCTGGGCTACGAAAAGCTTTGGATGAGAAAAGATCCCTCAGGCTCCCTTGCGATGAAAAGGAAGTCGAGTTGGTACACTTGTGGTATGAGGTGAGCCGGAGCTTGAATTATGAGAGCTACTTGAAAGAGCAGGTAATTTTCTGTCCCGGGTGAGCGTGCATTTTGCCTTCTAGCTTCTGAGGCTACCTCTTTGTTTATTTTAGTTGCAGAGAAAGACGGAGGCCCTGGAGTGCCTTCGGGATGAAGCTGGCCGAGATAGAAGTGAGCATAATGAGCTAAAAGATCAGGCGGAGGCTCAGACTTCAGAGGGGAAGGGTGCTTTGGCTAAAGTTCCCACTTTTGAGGCTCAACTTCTCTGAGCTCATGATAACGCTTCAGTTCAAATAGATGTGATTACGAAGATTGAGTCCAAGATTTCGAAGGTCAGGGCTGAGATTGTTGATGTCCGGGATAAAGCCGTAATGAGCCGAGCTAAGGCTGACCAGGAGATGGCAATCTATTTAAAGGACGCTACCGAAGCTCAAGCTGAGCTGAGAAGGATTCTTGACCGCGAAGAGAGGATTGAAGAATATGCTCATTGCATGTCTCGAAGAAAGACCCTCGAGGAGACCCGTGCTAGGGGTTTCGCCCTCTCGGAAAAGCTGGCCTGTAGGCTCTTACGCGCTTGGTCGATGCGACTATTTACGTGTGGCCCTGAGGCTCATTAGGCTAGAGACAATGGCTCTTACGCCTTTGGTTGAATTGACCTCTTATGCGTGTTGGCGACAATGGCTCCTATGCCTTGCCCTTATGTATATTTAGTTAACTATTTTGGGTTCAATCTCCAAGTCGGGTTTCGACTTGAGCTCATTCGACCCTGAAGATTTTGAATTTGTGTAGGCTGGCAATAACGGCTCTTATGCCTTGCCCTTAGGCATATTTACCTAACTATTTTGGGTTCGGTCTCCATGTTAGGTTTTCACTTGAGCTAATTCGACCCTCAAGTTTTTGGATTTGTGTGGGCTGGCGGCAATGGCTCTTACGCCTTGGGTCGAAGCGACCTTTTATGTAGGCTTTATTTTCCCCTCGATAATGATTTTTTTAAATATTGTTTGCCTGGCTCTTCGACGGCTTAATAAAAACCCTCGATTGTGAGTCATTATATGGCGATGATTGAGCACCTCGAGAGGTTTGGCTTAGAGGCTGAGTATCTCGAAACCGGTGTTTTAGGAGCTGACATGGTCGAAGCTCGTTTACCCGTCTCGAGGGTAGCTTGTTTAATCGATTCTTTTCGCAGTAGATTTGAAGTAATTAGAGGCATGTGATTTTGTAGCGAGCATCAGGCATCCTTGAGTCGCGTTAGTTCGGCTGGTACAGCCTTGTGACCTGAGTTATTTGTGTTTGGTCGGAGCCTTTAAGTCCCGAGTGAAGTAGTTTTGGCATTTATATCGAGGGTATGCCTTTTTAGGGGTCTTACAAGTTCGATATATAGCCGAAACTTTGAGATCGGGTTTATACCTTTAGTGAGGTCTTACAAGTTTTACATGCCTTTGAGGTCTTACAGTACTGGATACTTGGTACAAGTATTGTTCATGCCTTGCTTGAGGTCTTATAGACGTTGTTGTTGCCTTATGTAGGTCTTACAAGACCAAGGCTACCCACATGTGGCCTTACGACCTCGGGTTTTGATAAGTCGATGGAGGTGGCGCTTGAAGGTAGTCCCCGAGTCGTCGAGGTTTCTTGACTCGGAAGCCATTACCTGAAACTTGGTATTTCCTTATTGAGGGCTTACAATTTCTGCAATTCCGACCCTTAGGTTATGCAATTTTGATATTTTGACGCCAGTCCCCGAGTGTTCCGGACACTTTCGGCCTTGGAGATGTTCCGTGATTTTCATGTTTCCTGGCTGAGGGCTTATGTGTTTGAAGTCCCGACCCGTAGGACGTTCAGGTGTTGAATTAAATCGTGCAATTTTTGAGATTTCGACGCCAGTCCCCGAGTATTCGGGATGTTTTGTCTGAGGAGTCATTTTTGCAAAGGTGCCGAGTTTCTTTTGGAGTGTGAGATGCTTTGATAAAAGATATTCTTTGGTTACTTGGTACAAGTTTACATGCTTTCGTCGTCGGGGGCCTGGCTATACGGACATGGTTCGTTCGATCATTTGGCCCGGTACATCATTTTTCTATTAGGACCCCATTTGGCATTTCTTGTCTTTTCTGAGTGGATGACCTTCCGGGGGGGATGCCCCCTAGCGTTCGAGATTTATTACACAAGAGGCCTTGTATACTCATCGAGTCTTCCTTAGGTAGCATGTGGATGTTGCCTCATTAAAAATCTTGGTGGTAAAACCCTTTTCGGGATAAAAATTTGGTCGAAGGAAAAGAGTGCAACAGATGCTTTAAAACCTTAAGGTCTTCGGGTTAGGTTAGCGCTTTGATTGCTTTGATCGGCGCCTGCATAAGGGTAAGTGTGAAATATAAAATAAAAAGGGAGATGGTTATACGTTAGAGTAGGATGTGCTGGCGATGTTTCGAGGTCCGATATGTCCCTGTCATCTGTGATGAGGACGCGGTACGGTACATTGCTGTGGAATACATAGAGTTGTTCCAAAGGATCAAAACGGCCAGTTATTAATGGAATTTCTTGTCGGCTCTCTGTAAAATACTCGTTTGGCCGAGGGCTTCAAAACACATCGTAAGCTAAACCGGTGCTGACAAATAGCCAACCCGCAATGAATAGGGAAGGTATAGTAATGCTAAGAATGACCTAGTATCGAATACTGGTAATAATATCAGCAAACGAACGTTCTCCTGTGCTTCCAAATTGACTGGGTTGTAGAGTCGTGGAAATGCTTGTTTCTTCCATATTTTGGACCTTAGCTCCATGGAAGAATATGTTACTGCTGAAACACGGAAGAATTGAAATCTTAGATCAAAACACTGTGTATGGATGGTATGAACTGCCTAAACAAGAATTCTTGAACAGCAAACAAACAGTTCAGATATTCACGACCAAGAAGTACTGGATTCTCTTTCGGATAGGCCCTGAAAGGAGAAGGAGGGCTGGAATGCCAACAGGCGTCTATTATATTCAATTTACCCGATAGTCCCCATTTTGGGAACGTCCAGTTCCAAAGTTACTGAATAGGTAAGTCGCCAATCCCTGGACTATGTAATGTACTTTATCTGCTGGGTTACGGGCGGGCATTTTTCCAGAGGTTGCTAACTTAACCGAAGATGTAGTTTGATTACACTTTGGCGAGTGGAAGTATTGGTGCTGGTGCCACATCGTGCACCACGAACATTTCCCTTGCCGCATGCTGTTCCCCGTAGACGGTTTTAATCCCATTCTTCGTCGGGAATTTCATCATTTGGTGGAGGGTGGATGGTACTTCTCTCGTGCAGTGTATCCACGGCCGTCCGAACAAGGCGTTGTATCTCATGTCTCCTTCGATGACATGTAATTTGACATTCAGGGTTATGCCGGCCACGTTGACTGGGAGGTGATTTCTCCTTCGTTGTTTCACTTGCCATGTTGAATCTGTTGAGGACTCGATTGGCAGACACGATTTGGTCAACCAGTCCAAGTTGCTCTATTACCCTCGACCTGATAATGTTCGCCGAGCTACCTTGATCCATGATTACACGTTTTATTTGAAATGTATTTTCAAGAAAAAAGATTACCAGTGTGTCATTGGGAGGTTGAGACATGGTCTCGGTGTCCTCTTCGCTGAATGTGAGGGCATCCTCGGGTATATACCCCAGGGTTCGCTTTTCTCTAGTGATGGATTTTTTTGTCCTTCTCATCATGGTTCCTGTGTGGCATCGATGCCTCCAAAGATCATGTGGATGAAATGTTGTAGCTCATTTGTTTAGTTCTTCTTGGCCGCCTCTCTTTTTTGGAACTGATTTTTTTCACGGTTGCTGAGGAATTCCCGGAGGTGACCTTTGTTGAGTAGTCGGGCTACCGCTTCTCGGAGTTGGTGGCAATCCTCGATCCTGTGGCCATGTGTGCTGCGAAATGCACAGACTAAGTTATGATTCCTTTGTGAAGGATCTAATTGTAAAGGATTGGGCCACCTAGTGTCTCTAATTTTACTGATGGCGAACACGATGTCCGATACATCGACGATGAAGTTGTATTCTGATAAGCGAGGTGCCTCTATTGGCTTTGTGTTCCTATCAAATCAGGATTGATGAGTCCTCGAGGATTTTGTCCTCTATCTATCCTTTGATCGTTGTGAGGTGGGTTGTGCCCCGGGGTGTTCCTTCTATCTTCGGTGTATGGCTGATATCTTTCTTTGTTTGTCTTTGGTTCCTTCGCCAGAAGCCTACTTGGGTATACTGAGCCCGAGGGGCTCCTAGCTGGTCATCTTCTACCTTGATCTTTGACCGGAATCGGTTGTTGACGTCCGACCAGGTCACGGCGGGATATTCGACCAGATTCTATTTCAGCTGCTTCAAAGCCATCGAGCTTTGCTCATTCAGACTTGAGTGAAGGCCAGTAATGCCAAGTAGTCAGAGACCGGTGGTAGTTCCATTCGTTCCATTTGAAAGCGAGACACGAACTCTCGCAACATTTCGTTCTCCCTCTACTTGATCTTTAACACGTCAGATTTCCTTGTTGCTACTTTGATGGCACCGGCATGTGCCTTTATGAAGGAGTATGCCAGCATAGCAAATGAGTCTATAGAGTTTGGGTCCATGTTATGATACCACATCATTGCCCCTATAGAGAGTGTTTCTCCGAACTTCTTCAGCAGGACAGACTCAATCTCATTGTCCCTTAGGTGGTTGCCCTTTAATGCGCAGGTACCGTTATATTTCGGGAGACATGGCATTCTGAACTTCTTTGGACTGAGTTTCGGAGCCGCTTCCTCCGGGAACGACCTTTGTATGAACTTCTTTGAATCTACACCTTTCAAGACCGGGGGTGCGCCCGGAATTCGGTCAACTCTGGAGTTGTAGGTCTCGACCTTTTTGTCGTTGTCTTCTATCTTCTTCTCACCCAATTTGATCCTCTTTGTGAGGTCCTCGAGAATCTTTACGATTATGGCATTGGCTACCGACCCATTGTTGATTGACCTCTCTGTTACCTGGTCGGCCGGGGGAGCTGTCCCCGGTGCTACTGTTCTAGGAGTTTTCTGGTGACTTCGCAACTGAGCAATAGCCAGTTGTTATGGCTGCAACATTTCAAAAATAATGTGAAGGCTAACCTCCCGTTCTTCCCTAGCCGGGGTTTCCTGAGCTTCTTGTCGGTCCCCTTGGTACACGCTCATGTCAGTGTGTGTGTGTGAGCTTATGTCGATGTTTTGGGCGTCTCGTAAGACCGCGTCCATGAGGATTGGTTCTGGCGCATTCCCAGGGTTACGTGGTGGCACACCAACACCTGGAACACCAACGTCGTTTTCTCTGTGGTCCTCGAGATTGTCATTTTAACTCTATTAACTGAGCTAGGCATTTCAACCTACAATTAAAGACCTTGGACAAGAAAAGGCGTGAAAGATAACTTGCGTTGTGTAATGAAAACAGCAAGAAAATAATCACTATTATATTTAGCCCTACGGTGGGCACCAAACTGCTTACCCTAAAAATGGTAATAACAATTAAATTTTATCATGGGACTCTAAAAATACGTGATCTATTTTTATGCTAGTTGTTAAGAAGTTGATGTTATTTGTGAGACATAGAAATGAGAGAAGAGTTACGAATAAGGTTATAACCAAACCGATAGTTTAACAATCGGGGCCTCGAGCTTGTCGATTCGAGGGCCTCGAGGTCGATTCTGGAGCTCGGCTGGGAACTATCGAAGGTGGTCGAAGTATGGCTAATAGTTATAATAAAATCAACGAAGGCTCTTTATGGCCAATGATAAGCAATAAATGATGAATAATAATGAAGATAATAAATGGAAGCAATAATATCAAGAGAATGTGTTAGAGAGCAAAGCAAATGTTCTTGTATATTTCGTGTGGAGCATCTGGGGAAGAGTAGGTTTACAAAATGACAAGGGTCCCTTTTATATAAGAGGGGAGTCCCAATATAGTGCAGAAATGCATTAATTACAAAGATATGGAGATGGGATACCTAGACGACACCTTGTTTCAGGGTAAGGGTAGTCCACTAGGCTCTTTTAGTCCTAGCTGTGTACCTTGGGAACCACCAATTTCAACCATAGCTGTGGTCAACATTGTCCCAAGGTCGGGCATCGACGAACCTTGAGGGAGGAAACTCGACCATAGCCTTTTAGCCTCGAGGCTTCGAGATGATCTTCTAAGGTGCCTCGATGATGAGGAATTAGACCCTCGGATTTCACCGTACACAAGGCCCACGTTGTCTTTCATTCTTTTTTGTGTATGAAATTCTCTGGAGAAAAGGTCTTGCAAAGATGCCCCTTGTAAATATATTTTTGTCCATATATGAAAAGTTCTCTACTTCAAGTCTTCGAATTTATTCCCAATGCTCATGCAAAGTTAGCCTGTTGAAATTTGACATTGTCTCTTCGGAGCCCATATTTGGAGTAGTTGGGGACCCTCGAGATCGGGCACCATCTCGAGGTTAGGTTGATTTCCTATTAGAATCGATACTTGTAACAAGAGAAATCTTCGGGTCTCAATGGCCCCCGAGCGCTGTGTGACAGTATCATTTATGTGCCATAGTTGTGAAGCGACCGGGGTAGTCTCACCGATACACTTCCCTAAACAATGGCGCTAACATGGCAAGAATTAATTGGCCATCGGGATAGGCGAACAGTCGCTGCTTGCTCTATATATATGCATTTACTTATCTTTTGTCTGAGGACTCCCCTATTTTGTATAATTATCCCCTTTATAGAGCTCTTTTCAGTGTTAGTTCTCTTACAATTTCAAAAGCTTTCGCCCAAGCCTTTACCTTCCATGGCTGCTACGTCAAAACCCATTCACTAAGGAGAGGAGAGTTCCGCTTCTTATTCGTGCTCGGCAGGTAGTACACCGCCGATACCTGATGAGCTACCCTCGAGGTGCTTTTTCATGATAAGGGACTTTGCATTAGAGAGACCTCCCAATGTTTAGGGTCATCAGGAGAAAGGACTGTGGATGGGGAGAAAAAGTGGTACCGCAAGTGCTTTCCTCGAAAGAGAGCATTATGGCTCATGTCGAGTGGTTTTTAAATGTGTATACGTACCCTTTTTCGTTAGGCCCCCTCGACAGAGTCGAGCTTGAATTTCGTAGGAGATGTCGGGCTACCTTGGCATAGGTTCACCCATCATTTTCGAGGATAATGCTGATGGTAACGTATTTTGCAGAAAAAGCCAGGCTCGAGTTCACCCTCAGTTATCTTCTCACACTGTACCGGCCCTTGCATCGTCGAGGCCTGATTACTATGTGCCGTCGATCCACTCGTCCTTTTGTTGTTAGCAATGAAGAAGATGAGGATCGAGGGTGGATGAGTCTTTTCGTCCGAGTGCGGACTGTCGATATTATCCCCGTAGAGTTCCTTCCATTTGCTGAGAAATGGAATTTCACACGTAAGTGGTACACTTGTGTTCTTATTATTTTTGCCCATGGCGAAGGCGGACTTTGTAAGATGCTTTCCTTTCATTTTCTTTTTGCAGCAATCCCATTGTATACGCTGAAATGAAGGGGATTTATTTCCTACCATTAGGGTACATTCGGGAGGTCACGTCAACACCTCGAAACTGTGGGACGATGATCGAGCCTCCTCCCCCGAGGATAGTCCGAGATCCTGCGGGCACCCCGGGGATAAGAGTTCTAACCGCAACCAAATGAATGTCATGAAGACGGAAGGCCCCCGAGTCAAGTAGCTAGGATCAATGGGCGCCAGTGCCATGCCTAGCCATCCCATCCCCATGCCTTTACATTTAATGCACTTTGTACTATAAGACATTCCCTCTCCTATATAAGGGGAATGCATACCACCTTGTAAGGGACTGATGTTGCTCCATTTCTCCACAAGTGCAATAATAGCTCTCTCTCTATCTCTCTCTCTTCTTTCTTAACTTATTGGCTCTCACTGATCCGAGGATACCTCGATATCCTTCGCTTTTAAATGTGTTCTTCATCGTATAACATACTTTCAGCTATAAAGAACTTCGTTTGATTATATCTTTAACTGTTATACCATCCTCCGCTATCCCCGATAGCTCGAGCTCGACCTCGAAGTCGACCCCAAAGTCCTCATCGGCCCAACTTATACCCGGGCAGCAGGCCCTTCGGTTCGATCCTTATCTCGTTTTTGCTCGCGCTCTATCATTAAGTATCATATTACTAGCATCATCCGCTCTAACAACTAGCTCGAGAATAGATCACGTATTTTTAGAGTCCCATTTTACAAATTTAGTTGTCGTTACCATTTTCACGGTAAACTGTTTGGCGCCCACCGTGGGGATACAAATAATAGTGATTATTTTCTTGTTAGTTTCATTAAACAAACGCATATTATCTTTCACACTTCTTCTTGTCCAGGATCCATTGATTTCAAGTCAAAATGTCAGGCTCAGTAAACAGAGCCGAGAACGATCGCCTCGAAGATCACGAGGAAAATGGTGTAGCTATCTCGACCGTCGGAGCACCATTACAGAATCCCGATAACGCACTCGGAACGGTTCTAGTGCACGCAAACTCGCAGGACGCACAGCAAGTCAACGAAACTTCTCACACCGACAGAAGCGTGCGACACAACAACCGACAGGAAGTTCAAAAAACCTCGGCCCGGGAAGAACAGGAAGTTAGTCTTCACGTTGTTTTTGAAATGTTGCTAGCAGAACAGTTGGCCATTGATCAGTTGCAAAGCCATCTGAGAACTCCCAGTACAGCAGCACCGGAGACAGCTCACCCTGCCGAGCAAATACCCGAAATATCAAGAAATAACGAGTCAGTAGCTGACCCCGCCAAAGCGAAGATGCTAGAGGATCTCACAAAAAGGATCGAATCGGGTGAGAAAATGATTGCAGCGGACGATGAAAAGGTCGAGACCTAGAACTCTCGAGTGGATCATATCCCGGGAGCGTCCCCGGTCCTGAAAGGTTTGGATTCGAAGAAATTCGTACAGATATCGTTCCCCGAGAAAGCAGCCCCGAAGCCCATTCCTAAAAAATTCAGATGCCGGAACTCCGTAAATACAACGGTACCACTGATCCCAACGAGCACGTCACTGCCTATACCTGAACAGTAAAAGGCAATAATATAAAGAATGACGAGATTGAGTCCATATTGCTGAAGAAGTTCGGAGAAATGCTTTCGCGGGGGCCATGATGTGGTATAACAACTTGGCTCCTAACTCAATAGATTCATTCGCTATGTTAGCATACTCCTTCGTATGAGCGCACGCTGGCACCATCAAGGTAGCAACAAGGCAGTCTAATGTGTTCAAGATTAAGCAAAGGGAGAACGAAATGCTGCGAGAATTCGTGTCTCGCTTCCAGATGGAACGGGTGGAGCTACCGTCAGTCTCCGATGACTGGGCAGTGCAGGCCTTCACCCAGAGCCTGAACGAACAAAGTTCAGTGGCCTCACTACTAGAAATTGGAGCTATGGAAATGCTTTTTATCGCTAGGGATCAGTAACCGTTGCTATAGATTGTGTGTTGTTACGGTTTGAACCGTTACATAAAATTATTGGAACTACCGGGACACTTAGCAACCGAACCGTAGCAATAGTCTTAAAATCGTTCCTATAGAGGTATCTATGGCAACGTTTTTTTATAACCATAGCAATAAATCCATATATCGTAATAGTTATATCTATTGTTACGGTCATTAATTCCCTCCTTATTTTTCAGCAAAATTTTCTATACCCGCTAAAATTAAAGGGTCCCACAAACTTATTTTCAGTTTTTTATTTTTAGCTTTTATATCTAATAAAATACTATATCCCTTATTTTATTTTTATCGAAAATAACGAGAAGAGAGGCGATTTCATCAGACTCATCTTCTCCAGGTTCAGACTCGATCCAAGCATCCATCAACACTTTCTCCAAATCTGAAAATTGTTAGTTGGAATGCTTAATTTCGGACTCCAGGCTCAACAACATAAGCGGCGTGCTAATTTCTCCAAATCTGAAAATCGGTAAACAGGTTACTCTCTCCTTTTGAGTTTTCATTTCTAATTTCTTGGTCTTTGTTGCAATTAAGTATGCATAATGACCATCGCAAATCTTATTTGATATCTTAACTCGTGTGGGTGTTGAAGGCTTATTTTTTTGCAGCTTTTTTAATTTCTTTTTGTTTAAATTTCTGGGTTGTTTATTAGAACAAATAATCAACTTCCAAAGTTGTAAGCATGCAGATGGTTCAGGTTGGCGGGTTGTTTTGATGGAAACATGCTTAGTTCGGATTTGCATAAGTTTTGTTATACATTTATCTATGTATTGGCATAGTTTTTACCATTTTCCATGATGTAGGAGTTTAAATCGTAAGTGAGCTATCGCAGAACTTATTTGTCATCTAAATGGACGAGTATGTTGCTGTGATTTTGTTTTTGAAGTGTCTTAGTTTGCTCATTGTTTTTGTTCCTTCGGTGGATCTCCCCTACCCTGCTAATCTTTCTGATTATCCATGTGTCATTTCATGGAATGTTGAAGTGGAACTGTTTCCATTTGTTTGTTTTCCCCTGAATTAGCCACACGACTTAGTTTTTCGTATAATGATTACTTAAATGATACTTTTTGGTGGTAGTATGATGATCTTGTTATAGTAATTTTGCAAAGAAACAGAGGTTGTTTTTGGATGGAAGTCTACTGATATAGTAATATCTTTATTTCGCTTATGTTATCTTCCTATGAGACATGGTGCGTTATTTCTTAGCTTCTGAGGATAGCAACACCTTGAATTATATCCTATAATCCAAAATGTTGTTCAGAGTTCTCAACCTTTTCCAGTTGTAACTGGCACCTTTAATGATAGTTGTAGCTTGCTGGCTAGTTAAACAACGTGCATATGCAGCTATAGAATTATGTAGAAGCTAAACAAGTTTGCCTTTTCTCACAAGGATTTTTTGGTTACATTAGTTGATTATTTGTTCTGCTAGACATTTTAAACATTTTTTGAAATGTAATATCTTATTCTAATAGAAGTTCCCTGAAAAGCAATTAACATCTTTTCGTCATATTCTTGTGTTCATTAACATTCTTTTTGGTTGTGCAAGAATCCTTGCTGATATTTGTTGATACCTGCTGCAATTCAGCCAGTGTCTGATGACTCTACCACTCTTCTTTTTGCTAATTCATTCATCTCTTTTGGCATATCATTTCTGCCATCTTGGAAAATCCCATTTGGCATTTTGATTTAAAATATCATCAATAAGGTTACTGCAGCCCATGTATTTTCATTAATTGCTTTGAACACTTCTTCTCTGCATTGTTTTCCTCTATATACTTGGTCGTCTCCTTGTTTCACACTTAGTGATTTACTCACTAGAAGTGACAATCATAGAGAGATGGAATAAGGGTATAAATAAAAGTGAGAACAGTTGTAAATGTAATGTGATTTATAAGCAGAAACTTTACAGCCCCCAATCAAACCACCCTATTACCTCTCTACTGGTAACATCGGGAAATATTATCTATCCAAAATTTCTTCTTGTTACAGATAGAAAAGAAAATGATGGTTGACCATGACTTGAAGAAAAATGGGATTCTTGTAGTATAGCACTTCAATGCTACAAGGGGATATAATTTCTTCCTTATCCATAGTTCTTTATCCTACATCTGTTTCTGCATTGTATAGTTTCTCTAGAAAGGTAGATTCATTATTTTTTTACCTAAGTATGGCCTTCTTGATCCCTGGACCTTGCTTACCTTGAATATTAATTTTGGTGATTTGAATATATTATATAGGATATCCATGGATTATGGTGATAAAAGTTAGATGAATCTCCTTATATGGACGGATGAGTATATAGTTGGAGTGAATAATTTTCTTGATAAGGCATTTGAACGAGCTGCCCAAGGAAATAAAATATTATACCCTTGCAAAACGTGCATTAATCGCTATTGTCATTAGAAATGTGGTGGAGGATCATTTGGTTGTTCATGGGTTTGTTGATGGTTATAACAAATGGGTTTTCCACGGGGAGGAATTTTTCGCGAGAAATACACCTTCTCCAAGCAATGATGATGAAAGTTCTAACATGCGTGATGATATTGATAGAATGCTTCATGATACATTTAGAAATATAGAGGGTCAGACAGGGGATGAAGAAGGAGCTGGGGAATGACAATCTAAAGAAGCAAGGAAATTTTTCAAATTACTAGAGGAAGGAAAACATGAGTTATATCCGGGGTGTGAAAATTTCAGTAAACTAAGTTTTACTATGCGGTTGTACTTACTTAAATCCTTGCATGGGTTGAGTAATGTGGCCTTCTCAAATTTGTTAGAGTTGATAAAAGAGGCATTTCCCTTTGCTCAGGTACCAGAATATTTCAACAAGGCTAAAAACATGATAAAAGATTTGGGTCTTCATTACGAAAAATACATGCATGCCCCAATGATTGCATGTTACTTTGGAAATAAAATGAGAAGGCCGATAATTGCTCTATTTGTGGGTCTTCAAGATGGAAGAATGCTGGTCCTTTGGCAAATGCAAGCTCTGAAATACCCACCATGATTTTAAGGTACTTTCCTTTAAAGCCTAGGCTTCAGAGGATATTCATGTGTCCTGAAACGGCTTCTACGATAAGATGGCATGCTAATGAATGACTCAATGATGGGAATATAAGACCTCCTGCTGATGGGGAAGCTTGGAAGGATTTTGATTCTTTGCACCCAGATTTCTCTAGCGATCCTCGTAATGTTAGATTGGGTCTTTCAAGTGACGGTTTCAACCCGTTTCAGACGATGAGCATTTCTCATAGCACGTGGCATGTTATGTTAATGAACTATAATATAGCACCGTGGAAATGATATAGACGTGCTAAGGGCCTATGGAAAAAGAGATCCATTTACTTTGAATTGCCATATTGGGTGCATAACAAATTGAGGCACAATCTTGACATGATGCACATTGAGAAAAACATATGTGATAGTTTGATCGGGACTTTATTGTAAATAGATGGAAAGTCAAAGGACCATGAAAATTCTCGCTATGACTTGCAAGAAATGGGGATACGAAAGGAGCTACAACCAAAAATAAACAATAATGGAACTGTAAGTTTGGCTAAAACAAATATGTCAAGGTTTGAAGTTCCTAATGTTCAATAAACGTTGATATTTCAAATTTCTTATATTTACCCAATTGCACTAAATTAGTAGGAAAAATATGACATTCCTGAAGAGGCGAAGAATTGGGTTTTTGATTCAGTTTGTAGTGCTTGGAGAAAGTATAAAAGTCAGTTGAAGAAAAAGCACTTTGAAGAATATGAGAATGACGAGCTTCGAATGGAGAATAGGCCAAAAAATGTTCCAGCATCTCACTTTAAAGATCTTCTTGACTATTGGAACTCTGATGCTGCCAAGGTAATTAAATCCAACTTTTGCCAACTCTGTGTGAAGTCAAAGTGATTCCTTTCAACTATCAGGATGTAACTGAAAAATTAGTCCAAGATATTCTTGTCATTTCTTTGGCTTTAAGACAATTTTTTTAAGAAAAATGTGAAATCATATGTCCACGAGAAGTGGAGTAAGGTCCGGCACTCCAAATTGCAATTAAGGGAAAAGAATAACAGCATGTTATTTTAGTAGTTCAAAACAATTGAGTCTGAAACAATCATGGCTTTATATACACATGCATTTGCTTGTTTATTTGCAGAAAACGTCTGAAACCAATATCCAGGATCAAAAAAAGTTGAAGCATCCACACACTGCTGGCAAAACAAGTTTTGCTCGAATCATCGAGGTTTGATTTTTTTCTCTTGTTTCTCTTTAAGAATGAACTTGTTAACTTTGAATGAAAACATTATTATACTAGTTTTCATGAAACTAGGAAAAAAAGAAGGAAATGGCTGATACTTCGGATACTCTATCAAGTATAGACATCTTTGTGACTACAAGAAAAAGAAAACCTGGTCGAGTATACAAAAGCTCTTATGAGAATACATTTAGTAAAATTGTAAGAAATTTCTAGTTTGATGATTATTGTGATTATTTATTTGTTCTTAATTATCGACATAGTTTTATTTGCTTATACTCTATTCTCTTGCATTTGGTTTGTAGGCTGAAATGGAGAGAATACAATCAACTCATGAAAGTGGAGATGGTAGTGATTCAGTTGACGTGCTTGCATCAGTCATGGGACCTGAGCACCCAGGTCGGGCAAGATTGTATGGACGAGGAGTTAACAAAACTGTCATAAAAAAGAAAAAAAGGAGATTTTTGATCCTCTGTAAATGCTACTGATGAGAGAATGGAAAAAAAAATGGAGGAAATGGAAGAGAGAATGCAACAAAAATTGTTGGAAAAGATTAATGCACAAAAGGAAAAATTGCTGGAAGAGCTCAATGCACAAAAGGATGCTATGGAACAAGATATTAAGATGAACGTCGTTACACGACTTCAACGTCTCAACCCCGATTTAAGACTTGATCCTGACATGCTAATATTAAGTGCTCGTGCACCTGGCGAAGCTGCTTCTGCACAACAAGTGCTATTCAACCAATCAATCGTCCATCCGCTGGCATTAACAACCAAGGTTAGTCCCTAGCAAATGTTACACGTCTTCTCTTTCCTCGTCTTCTCCTCCTTTTTTATGTTGCTTCTCACTGTGCGCTCTCTCGCTCTCTCTCTTTATTAGTGCGCAAGTGTTTGAAAGAGTACTGTCATTCCCACTCAAATTCTAAATCTTGTTGTGTGCACCAGTACTGTTATTTTCTTGTTTTTGCTCCATTGAGTGCTCCAGTCAAATTGTCAAGAATTTGTTGCAACTATCTGTTACATGATCTCTAATCACTTCTGCAACTCTCTTGGATATAACATCATTCTCAATTTCCAAATTAAAATCTAGAGCTCGTCTGCATGACTTTACATCATGCCCAAGATCTACATGAATATTGTGCTCCATTCCCGGCTGAGGAGTTGAAACCTTTAGGACATGAATAGTTCCTGGAGTCTTTCTGTTAGGTGCTTGCATATCACTATCTCCTGATAAATCATCTGAGACTTTCTCGCAGTCCTTTCTTAGTTTACTCTTTGACCTAGCACTTGCGTTTAAGTTGACTGGTTTTGGAGTCGAAGGCTTTATCTTAGGCTTTTGAGTCTTTTTGGGCTTGCTTTCATCAAAGATTTTTGGTGTGTGTTTTTTCAATCTAGGGTTCTTCCTTGGTCTGTCATTCAGGTCAAAGCTACCACCCTGTTTCTTCCTAGGATAACCCCTCCAGATTGGAGTTGAAGGAAACATGGAAGCTGATCTAGAATCACAATCCACTTTTCCACTTTGGACTTTGCTCCTCCCTTCAATCATAGCAGGAACCTCATCATCCTTTTTTAGGCTGTTATCTGCAAAAAGAAATTTGGACGCTCAATGTTTAAAACATTTAAGATTACTAGAAATTTGTACATGATTAGTTGACAATGATCTTGTTGGTGCCATTTCTTTTGCTCCATTGAAATTACTAGAGATGCAAATTCTTGAAAGGTCGGGACTTGGTGAAGAAACTTGTTTGCCTCCTGCTTGTCATTACATACCTCCAACATCAACAATGGAATCTGCTAGAGCTGAAGCTGAAGTTGTCATATTCTCAGCTATTGACAACTTAATGAAGAAAACATGTCTAAAACCTAAAGATATCGATATTCTTATCGTTAACTGTAGCTTGTGTTTTCCAAATCCATCTTTATCAGCTATGGTTGTGAACAAATACAAGTTGAGAAGTAACATAAAAAGTTACAATCTTTCTAGTATGGGATGTAGTGCTGGCTTAATCTCTATTGATTTAGCTAGAGACCTTCTACAAGTTCTTCCAAATTCATCTTCTTTAGTAGTAAGTACTAAAATTATTACACCTAATTATTACCAAGGTGGTGCTGCTATACTTTTGTCAAACAGAAGAAAAGACAACAGTAGAGCTAAGTATAGATTAATGTATGTGGTTAGAACACATAAAGGTGCTGATGATAAAGCTTATAGATGTGTTTTTGAACAAGAATATCCACAAGGAAAAGTTGGTATTAATCTTTCTAAAGATCTTATGGTTATAGCAGGGGAAGCTTTGAAATCCAATATTACTACAATTGGTTCTTTGGTTCTTCCTGCCTCAGAGCAGCTTCTTTATGTTTGGTCTGTGCATAATCCATTTTGCAAATCTCACTTTATACTCTTTTGTAGGTGGAGTAGATTAAGAGATGGAAGACGGAGGCAGTGATGAAGATCTAGACCTTACTTGAATTTTGAATTGTTGATTGTTGTAGATGCATGTGGTGGTTTCTAGGAATGTTTGTTATCAAAATATTTTAAAACTTTTGATGTTGAAATATCAAATGTAAGTTATTGGTTTCATCACTATCTATGGATTAATTATTAACTTGTCGGACAATTTGGAATATTAGAAGTTTCATTTTGTATTTAGATAAATTTTAGCGTTTTATAGTTTATTGTATATATATGTAAAATCTTTATTTACAACAGGGGGTACTATTTTCAATTCAATTAAATTTTTACAGCTAACAAAAGCGATGCCATAGGACCTGCAAACCGTTCAACAATAATATAAAAACTATTGCAATAGGTAAATCAACTGTTGCCATAGGACCTGCAAACTATTCGAAATAATCTAAAAATCGTTGCCATAGGACCAGCAAACCGTTCCAAAATAATCTAACAACCGTTGCAATATGTAAGTAAATCGTTGCCATAGAACATGCAAACCGTTCCGAAATAATCTACAAACCGTTGCAATAGGTAGTTCAACTGTTGCAATATCTTAAAGAAATCGTTGCCATTTCTGTAATACCCGTAACAGCTTAATAGATATAGTAATAGTTATCGACCGTTTCATTTAACGTTATGGTAACAGTTATTAACCGTTGCAGTTGATAAGAATAATCATTCCAACAGGAAGAGGTAAAACCGTAGCGATAGTCTGTTCTATAGCGCTGGTTATCGGAACCGATCCAAAAATCGTTCCATAAAACCTATAGGCACGACAGCTTGTGGAACGGGCGCTGAACCATTTCAATACATCTATGACAACGGTTTTCTTACCTATTGGAACGGTTTTCCCAGCGTAGCCATAGGTGAATTTTCTAGTAGTGCCTCGAAGCAGCTGAAGCAAAACCTGATCGAATATCCGGCCGTGACCTGGTCGAACGACCACAACCCATACTAGTTAAAAATTAGAGTCCAAGACGACCAGTTGGGAGCCTCTTTGAGCTCAGTATACCCGACAGACTTTTGATGAACGAATCGAAACCAAACAAACGAAGGTATCAGCCATACCTCGATGACAGAAGGAACGCCCCAAGACACGACCCGCCACGCAATGAGCGGAGAACAGATCGAGGGTTCGTCAACAGAGCCTTGTTCGATCGGAACATAGCGCCAACGGGCATCCTCGGGAATTTCTCAGCAACCAGACTAAAGGTCAATCACGGGGAGAAGGAATGGCAAAGGGAAACAAAACAGACAAGCCTCAGGACGTTGCCCACACGATCATCTAATGGTCCATCCGAACGCATTCAAATAAAGGACCACCTAGCAGCCGCTAAGTAAACGCCAAAATTCGGGAAGCGCCGTCGCCATCAAGGTATAAACGCCCATCCCTCTCCCCATCTTCTACTTCACGGTTGCCTTTGTGCAAGGCAGTAACCAAGGTAATCAGGATGATATCCCGGCTCGAAGATTCAGAGGATTCAAAACGTCCGTTGCACTTTTTTCATTAGATCGAATTTTTTTTATCCCGAAACGGGTTTCCTACCGGCAGGGTTTTTTAACAAGTCAATGTCAACGCTCTTCCCAAGAAGGCTCTAGAAAGCCTAAGGGACTTTTATTACAACCGGCCCGGTGCCGCAAAATGACGAACGAAGCCCTAATAGGGAATAATGCACGGGCCGAGCCCGCTACAACAAAACAGCATGTATTAATAGCATATATCTAGGCCAAGCAATAAAGAATATTTGTCGGCATTTCATACTTTGGAAAGGGGAATCTCAAGTGCATCTCCAATAGGGGCCTCTCCAACAAGAACGTCCCGAGATACTCGGAGACCTAGCGTCAGCAGTTTAATGCCCGCATAACTCCAGGGCCGGAACTCCGGGCTCATAAAGCACTCCAAGTTCACAAGAAGCGGTCTTCACGCTTAAACAACTTGATGACTCGGAGGCTGTCGTCATTTACCATGCGCTAGAAAATGCAAAAATGTAAGACCCCTAGCGGGCATACTCAGCATAACCAGATCTATTCTACATCCTTGAAAAAACTGTAAGACCTCAATAGGCATGACAAGCTATAAGACCTCAATAGGCATGACAAGCTATAAGACCTCAATAGGCATGACAAGCTATAAGACCTCAACAGGCATGAAAATCCCTAAGTTTAGGCTATAAGTCGCATTTTTAAGAATCCCGAAAGGGCATACCCTCGGTGTAGACGCCTAAACTATCACTTTAGGATCAAAAACGGCTACGGCCAAACACACATGACTACGGTCAAAATGGCGATACAGCCAAAAATAACGCGACTCGGGGATGCCCAACCATCGCTAAACAAAACTCGCAGGCCACTACTTCGAATATACTTCGGAAAGAACTGATAAAACAGGATTCCCTCAATAGGCAAACAACGGGCTATGAACCTTCCGAGGTGCTCAAAAAATCGTCGATAACGACTTGAAATCGAGGTTCTTTTAGAACCGACGACGGGTCGGGCAAAAACCTTTCAAAATACCTTAACGAGCGGAAAACAAGCCTACAAAAAGACAACGGGCAAAAACAGCGCAAGAGCCATTATCTCCAGCTAAGCAGGCCTACGGGCCACATATCAAAAGGTATCTACGACCAAAAAGCGTAAAAGCCACATATCATTCCACTTTTTTCCGTTTGTCATAGCCTAGTGGTCTCCTGCTCATCATCCTCAGCATCGGACAGCAGGAATATGGCATCATGCTCCTCTCCTTTGGCTTGCTCGATCTCCCTCGAGAGATCGAAGCCCCTGGCATGAATCTCCCCAAAGGTTCCATACGGGATATGCACCTCACGTACTCTTTGCTATTTTTGGCACGATCGAGGGTCTTCTGCAACTGAACTTTAGCGGCAGCGACACTCCTTCAATAAGCCACCATTTTCTGCCCCGACCCGGTATCATTCATCATAACCTCGGCTCGAATATTCACCACCTCGGTTTTCTCCCTAGGAAGTTCGGATGACAGTTTCATGATCATCTTCGCCCGGGCAGAATCATCCGCGCGAGCAACCTGCACTTGCGCCTCAAGGGCGAAAGCCCTGGCCTGAGCCCTCTCCTGGGCCTCGGAATGGGTATTCACGTGCGCCTGTAGCTCGATGAATTCATGTTTGGCTTTGCCAACTTTGCCTTAGAGTTGTTCTAGTTCATTTGCCCTGTCCATCAACTGAAACAACAACACGTCAAGACGGCAAAGATGGAATGCAATCCAGTAGAAGATGCAAGATACCTGTTTCTCCAAAAGGGCCTCTCGGACCAAACTCCGATCAACATCACGCCGTATTAAGATGAGCTCCCTTTCCTTTTTTGCACAAAGATGTCTTAGGGATTTCTACCTATCTCTGGCATCCCGCAGTGGGGCCTCATAACGAAGCAGTTCAGCTTTGAGCCTGTCAAAAACCTCAGAAAGAAAGTCAAGTGGACAAAAGGAAAAGAGATGGATGCAAGGCCGAAACATCCTTATAGCGACCGAAAGTCACCATCAGGCCGAAGCACTGAGCCTCGACGAAGGCTGAAGAACGTCCGACGATACACCAACCCCGGGAAATTGTCGGTCGGCCGCATCGCTTCCCCTTAACCGCTGCGAAAAGGTCGCCCCATCATAGGCCTTCTCGCACCCGGGGACATCTTTCCTTTTTCCGATGTTCCCTGACTCCGGGGCCAACAATTTCTTTTCCTCCCTCGTGGAATTCACCCTCTCCTCGAAGAGACTCCCGGCACCTGCATCAGATAAATCTAATGAGCCACCAAGAAGGAAGCCGCCCCCTTAAGGGGTCAAGATGCCGGACACCTACCGTGGTGCTTCGCCTCCCATCTCCCCTTTGATAGATCTGGCCATCGATGCCTGTCGTAAGCCGAGCAAGCTACTAGCTTACGGGACCATTCGGCTAAGTCTGGAATCTCGCTGGGGAACCAAAGCACTTACGCACGAGGTTCCATCTCTTAGGGAACGGCACAAACTCTTCGGGTATAACATCGATCGTCTAGATTCGCACAAATCGATTCATCCATCCGCAGTCCTCATCCCCCTCGCTTCCAATCACAGGAACTCGAGCGGATCTACGCTGAAGAGCAATCAAGCACCTACAACACAACGGCCGATACAACCTCACGAGATTGCTAAGGGTGAATAGCAAAATATCTCATCGAGTGCAATATTTTCCAAAGAAAAGGATAAACCTACACCAATGTTACTTGATACCTCCTGCAGAAATCGAGCACGACCCGATCCGAAGGACCCGGCGTGAGAACGTGGACATACACACTCAAGACCCCCTCATCATTTGTCGTGATGTTCTCCTCGGGGGAGGGTACTCGCAAGATCACGCCCTTCCCCCATACGCACTCTTTCTTGATCATCTCGAGGTTTTCCTCCCTCACTGACGAAATAATCCTCGACACATGCTCTCGATGACCTGGAACATTGGGAGGTCTCCTCGATGTAACGACTTCATTCGAGGCAGGGCGAACCAGATCTCGTTCTCCCGATGTCGGGGATGAGCCACCGATGCCAACCAAAGGCGGAGCGCATCAGGGACTCTTTTTCGTCTGAGGATCGGCAGTCCAAGCAACGACCATGATTACAGCAGAACAAAGGCGAAGAAGATGAGGATCC
This sequence comes from Nicotiana attenuata, assembly GCF_001879085.1. Taxonomy (NCBI): domain Eukaryota; kingdom Viridiplantae; phylum Streptophyta; class Magnoliopsida; order Solanales; family Solanaceae; genus Nicotiana; species Nicotiana attenuata. The sequence continues at coordinate 311,609 of NW_017670617.1, forward strand.
TGGCAAAAACTCTCTGAAGCAGGGGAGCAGAAGGACTCTCACAAAGTGCCAGGCTTTGCAGAAGAGATAGGCTTATCAAAATTTGAAAAATCACCACTTGAAGGGCGGATGAGCAAATATATAAAGGCTGAGTGACAACTGCTCGTTTGTCCAAAAGAGCCAATTAATCCTAGCCGCATTAACATCACGTTCTCCTTTGGGAGTGCACCGGCAGAATTATTCCAGGCTCCCACATGACTATTAAAACCGAAGGACCTCGGGAAATCCCCGATGTCATAAAAATCAGATCAAAAGGAATTATCGATTCCGCCTCGGGATACGGTTAGCCTTGGGGCCCCTAGTCAGTCCCACAAAAAGGCCTCGAAGGGCCGATGCCAGAACGCAAAAATAAGGAAGCAAGAAGAAGGACTCAAAGAATAAAAACATCTTTTATATATCAGCAAGGAGATGAAAACGTCAGTACACTCTTTGCTTCCCACGGAGGGAACACATGAAACAAAAAGGCATACACAAAAGGCTAGGAGACTACTCCTCGCCACTATCATCTTCGCCCTTGTCAGGAGTATTCAGGAGAGCCAACTTTCCTTCCATTATGCGAGCCTCCCCCAGATCGGCAGACAGCTCGAAGCCTCTGGCCTCGGGTTCTTCCAAGGTCTCCCTCTTCGCCTCCGCTTTGGCGTACTCGACGGCTCGAGTTAGTCTCTGCTCGTCTTCCATGGACATCTTATGAACCATCATGTGCGCCGTGGTCACATCCTCCTTATAAGTAGCAGCATCTCCTTCGGTCACAGACTTGGCCGCGACCATGGCAACGTTCTCCCTACGAGCACCCCAGAGAAGATCTCGGGATGTCGCCAATTCTCCGGCCACAACCTCGTTTTGCTCTTCTAGCCTAGAAATCTCCGCCTCCAGTTGAATAATCCGCGAGCTGCTCTGCTCGACCTACAAAGAAGGGCAGGTTGATGAATATATGAATCCAGAATATGCGCGAATGTGCGGCAAAACGACGAGTATGAGCGAGGAAGAGTACCTGAGCAACGACAACAGCCTTCTCCCGGAGCGCCACCTCCAGAGTGTCCCGAAGCTCCCCTAACTCTTTATTCCCTGGGCGCCACAAGCTTCCGAGTTCTGAAGTTTCGAAGCAAGGTCAACATGCTCCTTCTCGCAGCAAGAAAGCTCCCCCCGGAGTCGAAGAATGGCATGATCATACATCTCTTTACACTGCGGCATAATGAGAAAAGATAAGAAAGGCGACAAATAATGCCCGAGAACAAAAAGAAACACACAAGGGAAAACTATCTCCTGTTGCAGAGACTTCTCCCCAGCTCTCACAGCGCCGGGAATATCGAGATCGGCCCTGTCGATCACGGCGTCAAAAATATCGGCAATAAAATCTCCCCCTTTGGGAGGAGTCCCGGCTTTGATGCCGACCATTTTTTTGGCATCCCTCAGCTCCCCTGATGAAATCGGATAGTTCGAGATAAGGTCGTTCAAATCGCCAATTTATCCAAATAGCGACCCACGCTCTCGAAAGGCCCCGAGCTCCAGTCCCTCAATATCAACTCCAACGGTTCTCCTGTCAAAGGCTACGCCAGATATGACCGCACGATTTGAAGCCATATCAGCTTCCTCTTCAAGGGTCCTTTTCCCATCATCTTGGTCGGAGCCGGCCGTGCCGGACTCAGCATCCTCCAATCGGGGCGCCTGCAAATCTCTCGCACTGGACCTTGTTCTCCTCCTCAACGGACTTCCCTTATCATCCTCCCCATTAATATCATGGTTCAACCCAGAAGTTATAGTTGCAGTCCTGTCGAAATGAGCGACGGCTGCCTTGCCCTTGCTTTTCCTGTTCGTGTCAGGCTCCAGAGTCTTTACTTCTCTGTCGCGGGGGGGGGGGGGGGTGGGTTGCCTTATCCGCATATTTTCGCCAAGACCAGTACCAACACAAAAACCACGATACATTTTTGCTAAGGGTTTGGACGGGAATGCAAAACGTGAAGCAGAGGCGAGGACGGAGCCTCACCATGATTCTTGTCCACCTAACGATCCTAATCGAGGACGGTCAGAAACTGAGTGTGATACGGGAACTTTCCATCCAAACAACTGATCCATCCCGGCAAGTCTGGGATCACATCCGGATGCCAGGCAACAACTGCAGAAAACGCAAAGAAGTCGTTACGACAAATGAAAGGGGAGTCGAGAAACGGTTAAAGGGAAATTCACTTACATTGAGCATTCCACTACTCCGGAAAGGGCATCCTCCGGGCCGGGATGACGTCTGAGGTCCCCACTCGGATGAACCCGCTCATCCACCTTCGGTCTTTCCCCTCATCAACACTCATGAAAAAAGACTTTTTGGACCGGTGGCGGAGCTTGATCAAGCCTCGATACAGCCGAGGGCAATACAGTCTAATCAAATGGCTAAGGGTAAAAACCTCGCCTGTAACCCCTTTAGTGAAGTGCCCGAGCATCAACACTATCCTCCAAAAGGATGGATAGATCTGGCCCAGAGTCACCTGATATCGGGCACATAGATCAGGATAACCGGGTCATCTTCCAACGGAGGAGCTTCAACGGATTAATAGCGGCCCAGGGTTAATGGGTAAGTGAATATGTGAAGGAAGCCATCCTTGAAGTCGCTAATGCTATCATCGGGGCCAGGAATCTCTACCTTCACTGCCTTGCTCCACTGGAAATCCTTCCTTACATTATCAATATCGGTCACGATGCTGACATATCTAGAGACGTGCTCGCACCGACCCGGTGTAAACGACGGAGTCTCGACGTCAAAATCCTTCGATGTATCAATTTCGAGTGGAATCCATTGCTCTAAAGAGGGAATCGATCTATTGTCTCCTTCGGGTAGCCGGGATTCTAACGTAGTATCATTCCGACGAGGGACCGTCCAAGAATTCCTAGCCATGAAAAATGGTAAAATCTTTTTTGTAAAAAGGGAAGGATATCAAGTAGCAGAATTTTGGTCAGCGTGCTGGTGAAAAAGGTTATGATGGAAAGCGTCAAATGGTCGGTGCATTGATAGTAACCGCTAGGGAAGCAGAAGAGACGAGCATGCAAAATTTGTGGTTCCTCGATTACCGCATCTGACGGCGGCCCTGCACGGTCCTCTAAGGAGTAGCATTTAATGCTCTTGGACAGTTGACACCATAGCGATGATGACCTCGACAACGATTCCGTATCATTTCCTACTACTTCGTCCTAGAAAATGCGAAGACTATCTGTATACGGTGAAATCAAGGGGATTTACTTCCCGCCATTACGGTACATTCGGGAGGTCACGTCAACACCTCAAAACCATGGGACCATGATCGATCCCCCTCCCCCAAGGATCGCCCGAGATCCTGCAGGCACACCGGGGATAAGAGTTCTATCCGCAACTAAATGAAAGTCACGAAGGCGGAGGGCCCCCGAGTCAAGCAGCTAGGATCAATAGGCGCTAGTGTCATGCCTAGCCATCCTGTCCCCATGCCTTTACATTTAATGCACTTTGTACTATATGGCATTCCCTCTCCTATATAAGGGAATGCATACCACCTTGTAAGGGACTGATGTTGCTCCATTTCTCCACAAGTGCAATAATATATCTCTCTCTCTCTTCTTTCTAAACTTATTGGCTCTCACTGATCCAAGGATACCTCGATATCCTTTGCTTTTATATGTGTTCTTCATCGTATAACTTAGTTTCGGCTAGAAAGAGCTTCGTTCGATTATATTTTTAATTGTTATACCATCCTCGGCTATCCCCGATAGCTCGAGCTTGACCTCGAAGTCGACCCTGAAGTCCTCATCGGCCCGACTTATCTCGTTTTAGCTCGGTTCGATCCTTATCTCGTTTTAGCTCGCGCTCCATCATTAAGTTTTATATTACTAGCATCATCTGCTCTAACAACTAGCTTGAGAACAAATCACGTATTTTTAGAGTCCCATTTTACAAATTTAATTGTCGTTACCATTTTCACGGTAAACACCCATGGTTTTCATACGATGTTCCCGACCTAGCAGATTGGTCTCGAAAACTTGCAGCTTTTTTGACTTACGACGAGCGTAAGTGGCAACATCTTGCCAAGGGTAGATGGGAGGCAAGACATCACAGTACGTGGTGTGTTGCTTGATTCCTTTGAAATGTATTTTCTTTTATGTGTACTAACTCCGTTACCCCAGGCATTGGAGATTTTTCTGAGGTGAGGCCGTGCCCCCTCGGGGAAGAGGAAGAATCACCGGCTTTGGGGTCAAGGACCGACAACAAGCGGAAGGGGTCCTTGAGGAATGGGAGTGTTGATAGCAATGAAACCCCTGCTCAAAGGCTCAAAGAAGATGTATCTGCTGATCCTGCATTGAGGCTTCTAGCCGTGGAAAGGTGGTTCCTTTCTTGTCGCCGTCTTCATTTCCCAACGAAGGTACTTTGAGGGATACAGGTGTTCAGCCTTCGTCCTCACCCCCTGTCGAAGGTACTTCAAGCGGTGTTCGAGACCAGGGGCCGCCTAAATCAAGCGAGGTCTCGAGCGGCCGTGCCCCCACCAAGATTGATTCAACTGGGGCTGGTGTGACTAGGCCAGCAAGTGCACGCTCGACCTTTGAGGAGGTTCAGCAGCTTTGTTCTATGGTGAGCTTTGGTCGACTCCGTTGATCTTCTGATTTTACATTTTTGTTTTCTTATCGAGCTTCTTTTTCACAGGCCTTTGACAAGCTCAAGTCTGAGCTGCTTCGCCACGAAGCCCGGTTAAGGAAAGCCTTGGATAGGGAGAAGTCTCTCAAGCTCCTTTGTGATGAACGAGGAAAATAATCCAGGCACCTTCGGTACGAGGAGAATCGATGCCTGAACTACGAGAGTCACCTTGAGAAACAGGAAACCTTTGTTCTAAGGGAGAGCATGCTCCTTTTCTACCCTTAATGATTAATATTTTGATACCTCAGTTGCAGAGCAAGACAGAGGTCTAGAATGCCTTTGGCGAGAGGTCATCCAGGCCAAGCATGAGTGTAACGAGCTAAGGGCTCAGATAGATGTTCATGTTGTGGCGAAGAAGAATACTCTTGCCAAGGTTTCTGCACTCGAGGTGCAGCTCTGGAATGCTCGTGAAAACGGTAGACAAGCAGGATTGAAAGGCTCGAGTCCGACCTTCTGGAGATGAAGGTCAAGGTCGTGGATGCCCGGACTGAAGCTGAAGAAATTCGGGCTAAGGCCGACAATAAAGTGGTCGTCTTTTTAAAAGACGCCGCTAAGGTTCGAGCAAAGTTGAGAGGTGCTTCTGATCGAGAGAGCAGAAGCAATGAATATGTCCAGTGCAAATCTCGGAGGTAAACCCTCGAAGAGATTCACGTATGGTACAAGTATGGTTCATGCCTTTCATGAGGTCGTACATTTTCTAGTGTTTCCGTATGAAGCGCTTTAGGACTTGAGGTTGCCCACCTAGGGTCTTACGGCCTTGAGTTTTCGATTGCTCTATGGGATGACAGCCGACGACAGTCCCAGAGACGCCGAAAGTTCTTTGTAAACATGGTGTTGCCTCATTGAGGGCTTACAAGTTTGAGGTTCCCGACCATGAGGTCGTACCGCTTCGAGTCTTTGATGCTAGTCCCCGAGTGTTCAGGGCATTTTTTGGCTCTGGAGCCGTTTTTGTAAAGATAGAAAACTTCTTTGAAACGTGAAATGCTTTGATGGAGGGGAAAGTATTCTTTGATTACTTGGTACAAGTATACATGTTTTTGCTGTCCGGGGCTCGATATTCTATGCGGACACGGTTCGTTTTACCATTTGGCCCGGTACATCATTTTTCTATCGAGACCCTATTCGGCATATTTTGGCTTCTCCGAGGAGTTGATCTTCCGGAGGGATGTCCCCCCAGTATTCGAGGTTTATTGAGGAGAGGCCTTGAATACTTGTTGAGTTTTCCTTAGGTATCATATAGATGTTGCCTCGTTAAAAACCTTGCTGGTAAAACCCTTATTGGGATAAAACCCGATCGAAGGAAAAGAGTGCAATTTATGCTTTGAAAACCTAACGTCTTCGAGACGGGCAACGCTTCGACTGTTTTGATTGGACATCTACACAAAGGTTTAGTGAACGATGTAAATAAAAAAGGAAGATGGTTATACCTCAATGGCGATGGCGCTTTGAGCCTCGATATGCTCCAAATGTTTGCTTATGTGACGCGGTACGGTCCTTTATTTGTTTTATTCGGGTGTAGCCGGCGATGTGTCTCGTGATTGCTAGTCCACTATTTGCTTATCATCTAGCTCCTTCAATGTTGGAGGCGTAGATGCCTGTGATGCATCATGTACCGCGAACATCTCCCTCACTACATGTTGTTCCACATATACGGTTTTTATTCTAACCTTTTTCGGGAACTTCGTAATTTGATGAAAGGTTGACGGTACTGCTCTCATATAGTGTACCCACGGACATCCAAGCAAGGCGTTGTATCTCATGTCTCCTTCGAAGATATGGAGTTTGGCATTTTCGGTCGTACCGACCACGTTGACTGGGAGGGTGATTTCCCCTTTCGTTTTTTCGCTCGCCATGTTAAATCCCTTGAAGACTCGAGAGGTGGGCACGATTTGGTCGAGCAGTGTGAGTTGCTCCACCATCCTCGACATGATAATGTTGGCCGAGCTACCTGGATCCACAAGTACACGATTAATTTGAAATGTATTCACAATAAAAGAGGTTACCTGTGCGTCGTTATGAGGCTGAGACTGGGTCTCAATATCCTCGTCGCTGAATGTGAGAGCGTCCTCGGGTATGTAACCTCGACTTCGCTTTTCCCTGGTAATTGATATTTTTGTTCTTTTGATAGTGGGTTCTTGTGGTACGTCGATTCACCCCATGATCATGTGGATGACATGTTGCGGCTCATCTTCTTCATTCTTCCTGTTCGCCTCTTTTTTCCGGAACTAATTTTTCGATCGGTCACTGAGGAAATCTCTGAGGTACCCTTTGCTGAGTAGTCGGACTACCTCTTCTCGGAGTTGTCTGCAATCTTCAATCATGTGACCGTGTGTGCCGTGAAACTCACACACTAAGTTAGGGTTCCTCTGCGACATATCGGATAGTACAGGTCTTAGCCACCTGGTGTCTCTGATTTTTTTGATGGCAGATACGATGTCTGAAATTGCAACATTGAAGTTGTATTCCGAAAGGCGGGGTGCCTCTGTCGGTCCTCTGTGCCTATTGAATTCGACTCTACTCGCGAGTCTCCAAGGATTCTGACCTCGGTCCGTTCTTGGATAATTTTGTGGTATGTTACGCCTTGGGGCGTTTCTCCTATATTCAGCGTCTTTCTTTGTTTGGCTTTAGCTATTTTGCAAGGAATCTGCTTGGATATACCGAGCCCGAAGGGGCTCCCAGTTAGTCGTCCTCGACCCTAATCTTCGACTGATATCAATTATGGAGATATAACCAAGTCAGCGCAGGGTATTCAACCAAATTCTGCTTGAGCATCTCAAAGCCACCGAGCTTCGCTCATTAGGCCTTCGGTGAAGGCCTTCACTGCCTAGTCATCGGAGACTGGTGGTAATTCACTTCGCTCCATTTGAAAGCGAGACACGAACTCTCGTAGCATCTGGTTTTCGCTTTGTTTGATTTTGAAGAAGTCGGATTTCCTTGTAGCCACCTTGATGGCACCTGCGTGTGCTTTTATAAAAGAATCTGCCAGCATGGGAAATGATCTATTGAATTCGGAGCTAGGATGTGATACTACATCATGGCCCCTTTTGAAAGTGTTTCTCCGAACCTTTTTAGTAGGAGGATTCGATCTCGTTGCCCTTCACGTCATTTCCCTTTACGGCACAGGTGTAGGTTGTGACGTGCTCGTTAGGATTTGAGGTTGTGTTGTACTTTGGTATATTGGACATTCTAGATTTCATCGGGATGGGCTTTGGAGCGGCATCTGATAGGAATGGTTTTTGTTTGAACTTCTTTGAATCAATACCCTTCAGGATCAGGGGTGCACCCATGATCTGGTCGACCCTCGAGTTATAGGTCTATACCTTTTTGTCGTTGGCTTATATCAGCTTTTTTCCTGACTCAGTCCTCTTTGTAAGGTCTTCGAGCATCTTCATGATAGCGGGGTCGGTTGCTGAACCGTTGTTGCGTGACATTTCACGTGACTGTTCGGTTCAAATGGCCATTTCTGGGGCCGCTGTAGTTGGGGTTTTTTGGTGGCTTTGCAGTTGAGCAATTGCCAGCTGTTATGCCTTCAACCACTCAAAAAATTACGTTATGGCTAACCTCTTGTTCTTCCTGAGCTGGGGTTTTCTAAGCTTCTTGTTGGTCTCCTTAGCGTATGCTCCTGTTAGTGTGGGAACTTATTTCGACGTGTTGGTCATCGCGTGAGACCACGTTCGCAGGGATTGGCTCTAGCGCGTCCTCAGGGTTTCGTGGCAGAGCACCAATATTTGGAAACACTACACCACTCACTCTATGGTCTTCAAGACCGTTGTTTTCATCATTCACTGAGTTAGACATTTTGACTTGAAATCAAAGATTCTTGGACAAGAAAAAGCGTGAAAGATAACTTGTGTTACGTAGTAAACCAGCAAGAAAACAATCACTATTATTTTTAGCCCCACGGTGGGTGCCAAACTGTTTACCTTGAAAATTGTAATTACAATTTAATTTGATTTTGTGGTTCTAAAAATACGTTATCCGTTTTTATGCTAGTTGTTACGCAGTAGATGCTATGTGTGAGTCTAGAAACTAAGACGTGAACTTGAAAATGGTGCATTTAGGCAAACCAAGCGGTTGAGAATCGGGGCCTCGAGCCTGATTATAAGGGTCCTCAAGGTCGAGCTCGGTGCTAAGCTATGAATGGACGATGAAGGACTAATAGTTTTGAGAGCTTTGATAAAGGCTCATTATGGCTAATAATGTGCAATAAATGAAGAACAATAAATAAAACACAACAAATGTAAACAATGGAATCAAGAGAATATGTTTAAGTTAGAGAGCAGAGAGAATGTTCTTGTATTGAATTTAGTAAGTAGTCTCTCTTTACAAAATGACAAGGGTCCCCTTATATATGGGAGGGAATCCCAACATTGTACAAATGCATTTATAACAAAGATGAGTAGCTGGTAAAGCTATTTAATGCCGCGATACAGGCTCAAACTAGTGTAATAGCCTTAGTCAGCTTTAGATAAGTTCCTAGGGAACTTCCCATTCTCCATCATAGCTATCGATCTGCACTGCTCCAGATTCGAGCGTTTGGTAACCCTTTGAGGTTGCATCTCGAGACTAGCCTCAAGCCTTAGGAGGTGTATCTATGGAACATCGTAATGGCCATGAAACCGAATCCTCTAATTTCACCGTATACAAACCTAAGGCTGACTCAGTAACCTTAATTCTAGAAGTTCCAAGGAGTCCCCGAGCTGAAAGCGAGAAAAAAGATGATTCTTCAGAAGCACTCGCGGGGGGAGAAAGACTAACCATCCCACATACTACAGAGTCGATGGCTTCTAGATTGGAACTTGATTTTATAGCTGTCTTACCTCTGATTGAAGAGGTCTTCGAGGGTGGGTCGGGTGATATCCCCGAGTTACTTGTTGGCAAAAACTCTCCTCGAGTTGAGGTGCATTCATTAGGCAATCCGGGAGAGCTTGGTTCTAGAGCTCTCCTAAAATAAGAGACGGCCCCGATCGATTCAGTCGTGATTATTGAAGTAAACGATTCCCCTTCAAAATTGGCTTTTCCTCCAAAAGAGATGCAGGATGCCCAAGATATAGGGTCTTCTGACGCGAGGGCGCCCGTCAAGGACAATAATATGCTTGAAAGGCTTTTCGTTATTCCTGATGAAAGGACTGAGCTTGACGTCTCGCTCATTTTCAATGAGATCGATAGGCTCTGCGAGCAGATATTCTTTTCACGAAATTCTGCTTGGTGCCTTGATTTTTGCCTTTCTAACCTTGTTTCCTTCATGGTTTCGGGCCAAGGTTCTTTACAATCAGACCTTCGCCAGGCTTCTAACCGAGCTGACACGTTACAAGGGTGAGAACAAGAAGCTCACCTCAAAGGCTGATGAGCTTAGAGCTTTGTCTACTAAGAGGGAGGAGGAACTCAGTGGCTTTTGAGATCGTTTGGAGGCAGTGTCCCAAGACATGATTCATCTCACTGAGCATGTTATATTGTTCTTGCTTGTTTATTGTATACATCTTTACCGAACTTTAGTGCTTTAACACCTTTAGGTTAATCTTTGCAGCTTTAAAAGGAAGATGTCCTAATGAAGGAGGAACTCCATGCCAGGGACTCTGAGGTTCTCAAACTAAAACGGCACGTGAGTGAGATAGTCTTTGAGAGAGATATCAGGGGGAGGTGGCCTCAGACCAGGAAAGTGTCCGAGGAGGCCGAGCTGATATTGACCCGAGCTATAGAACATGCCCGTTTAAAATCTTGGATATGGGCTCTCGAGGATATATATGCGGGGGGCATCAATTTTTCTGTCGAGATCGAGAGGATGAAGATCTTAGAAGAGGAGGTTGTGGCCCTGCTTTCCTCTGAATACGAGTCGAGTAGTGACTCTGGAGATGAAGAAGATGAAGGCGAGATTCCCTAATGGGGAGAGGCCGTTGAAAACCCGGGGGTCATGGCCGTTGCAGTTGAAAGCACAATTTTCAAGGGAGCCGTCAAAGGCATAGCCCCGATGGTAGATTAGGGTTTTATTTGCTTTTTCGCCCTTGTAAGGGGTTCAGGCATAGGCCTTGTAAATGTACCTTTCTGAACCTTTCAACATATATTTAAAGACTCTTCGTTTTTCATTGTTTTTCGTTTTTACTTTACTCTTTAAGAATAAACTGTGATGCTTGTTTCACAATTGATCCGAAATTTTGGACCTCGAATTTAAACCTGTAGGCTCCTGCCACTACTGAGCGGTTTGTAATGGCCAAAAGTCGATCTTTTGGGGCTTAGCCTTCGAGTCACGTTACAACATGAGTTTATTGACCCTTGGATTTTAGAATTTCATGATGGATCTAAGGCTCTTACAAGTTGACTCGGTACGACCTTTAGTTTTAAGCTGCCGATAGTGGCTCTTACACGTTCGGTCGGTACGACCATTTAACTTAAGCTGGCGATAGTGGCTCTTACGCATTGGCCCTGAGGCATTTTTTAGTTAACTTTTTTGGGCGCAGTCTTCGAGTCGAATTTGGACTCGAGCTCATCGACCCTCGAGTATTTGAATTTCAAGTTGGATCTTAGGCTCTTACGCGTTGGGTTGGTGCGATCTTTAGTTTTAAGTTGGCAATAATGGCTCTTACGTATTGGGTGGTACGATCTCTATTATTGGCTGGCGACAGTGGCTGTTATGCATTGGGTTGGTACGACCTCTAATATAGGCTTTTATTTTCCCTCGTTAAAGGCTTTTCGATGTTTTTGTGTTTGTCCGACTCTTCTACGGTTCGATAAGAACCTCGATTGAGAGCCGTTTATGTAGCAATAAATGAGCACCTCGGGAGGTTTTGCTCGATGGCTGAATCGTTTCGAAACTTATTTGGTTGGAGCCGATATGATCGAAGCTCTTTTGCCTATGTCGAGGGTAGCCTGATTAACCGGTTCTTTTTGAAATATTTTCGATGTAATTTAAGGTCCTATGATTTTATAGTGATGGTCGGGCGTCCCCGAGTTGCGTTAGTTTGGCTTGTACAACCTTCTAACCGGAGTCATTGTATTTGGCCGGAGCCTTTTAGTCCCCAGGTGAAGTAGTTTCAGCATTTATATCGAGGGTATGCCTTTTTAAGGGTCTTACAGGTTCGAATATATAGCCTTTACTTTAAGATCGGTATTATGCGTTTCATAAGGTCTTATAGTGGAGTTACTTGGTACAGGTATGGTTCGTGCCTTGCTTGAAGTCTTACAGATAAGTTACTTGGCACAAGTGTGGTTCTTGCCTTGCTTGAGGTCTTACAGTTTTGGTGTTGCCTAAGAGGTCTTATATTGTTGATAATGCCTTGTTGAAGTCTTACATTTTCTAGTATTGCTGCACGGAGGCCTTTCGGGCTCGAGGTTGCCTGCATGGGTCTTAGGGCCTTGAGTTGCCTGCATGAGCCACTCTTTGTAAATTTGGTGTTGCCTTATTAAGGGCTTTTGAGTTTTAAGTTTCCAACTTGGACGTCATATCGCTTCGAGTTTTTGATGACAGTCCCCGAGTGTTCGGGAAATTTTCGGCTTTGAAGCCATTTCCTGCAAAAGCATGAGACTTTTTTGAAGTGGAAAGCGTTTTGATGGAGGAAAATATTATGCTCGAGGTTGATTGAACAGAAGCCTTGAACACTTGTAAAATTCTCATTGGGTAGCATATAGATGTTCCCTCGTTAAAAACCTTGCCGGTAAAACCCTTCTTAGGATAAAACCGGATCGAAGGAAAAGAGTGCACCATTGGCTTTAAACCCAAGGTCTTCGAGCCAGGGGAAGTTTCGGCATCTTTCGTCGGACACCTTAGCAGTAGTAACGTTTGAGCATTGATATGTTCCAATTGCTTGGAAGCTTTTCGCCTTCCATGGTAACGAGCTTGTAGGATCCTTTGCCGATTACTCCGAGAACGTGGCATGGTCCTTCCCAGTTTTGGCCTAGCTTTACTTCATTAGGTTATCGACTATTTAGGGTGTCTTTTATCGGGACTAAGTCCCTGCCTCTAAAATGTCAGAGATTTGTTATCCTGTTATAGTACCTTTCGATCCTTTGTTTTTGGGCGGCCATTCGGACCAGCAGAGCTTGTCGCTTTTCATCCAATAGTTCAAAGGCCGCAGTCATGGCCTCGTTATTTGAACTCTCGGTGGTGTGTTGGAATCTGGCGCTTGGCTCTCCGACCTCTACCGGTATCAATGCCTCGGCACCATATACAAGAGAGAAAGGTGTTTCTCCTGTGCTTTATTTTGGAGTTGTTCGATATGCCCATAGCACTTAGGGTAATATTTCTCTCCATTTTCCCTTGGTACATTCCAACTTCTTTTTTAAGTTTTGAATGATGGTCTTGTTTGTAGATTCGTCCTGACCGTTTGCACACGGGTGGTAGGGTGTCGACAGGATTCTTTTGATTTTGTGATCTTGGAGGAACTATGTTACTTTGATTCCGATGAACTGCCTCCCGTTATTACATGTTATTTCGGAGGGAATCCCGAATCGGCACATGATGTGGTCCCATATGAAGTTAATGACTTCTTTTTTTCTTATCTTCTCGAAAGACTGCGCTTCTACCCATTTTGAGAAGTAGTCAGTCATGAGTAAAATAAATCTATCTTTACCTGGTGCCATTGGTAGGGGTCCGATGATGTCCATCCCCCACTTCATGAATAGCCACGGCAACAAGACTGAATATAGCTGTTCACTAGGTTGATGAATCATTGGGGCAAATCTATGGCATTTGTCACACTTACGAATGAATTCTTTGGGGTTCTTTTCCATGCTGTCCGAATAGTAACCTGCTCTGACCACCTTTCAGACTAGGGAATCGGCATCTAAATGATTTTCGCAGGTACCCTTGTGGATTTCTCGGAGCACATAATCTGTGTCTCCCGCCCCCAAACATACTACTAGGGGCCCATTAAAAGTTCTTCTGTATAGAGTTCTATTTTCGTCGAGCGAAAATCGGGATGCTTTGGTTCGCAGGGCCCTCGACTCTTTTGGGTCTGCGGGTAGTTTCCCGCTTTCCAAATAATCGATATATTTATTTCTCCAATCCTATCAAGCTAGTGGAGTTGATCTCGGCATGACCTTCCTCGATCACTGATGTCACAACCCAAAACGTTGGGCCGCGACGCGCACCCGGTACCTTACACAACCGAGTAACAACGTGATGTATCTCTCGTAACATACTAATATAGGTAAATGAGCCGGAGAGGCTGTCGTGAGATAAATACAATAAACATGAGAGAATACTTGACATAGAACGACCCGGCCTAATAAAAACATGCATACGTGACATACGGGCCTATATGGCAAACATGATCATTTGTAAATCCAAAACATTGGCCGACAAGGCCATACATGTATCTGTATACATGACATCTGTCTACAAGCCTCTAAGAGTACATAAGTATCACAAAGGTCAAGACTGGACCCCACCATACCAATCAATTCATGTCCTAATTATATTGACCAAATAAGCAACTCCGGAGCAAATGGAGCGCACCAACACTTTCCGCTGAATTGATAGCCTACTTGGAGGACTCTCAACCTGTCTATCGGAACCTACGGGCATGAAACGCGGCGTCCCTAGGCAAAAGGGACGTCAATACAAATAATGTACCGAGTATGTGAGTAATGAAAATTAGTAAATAATAGACATGAAAGAAACATGAAGTAATAGACTCGACATGTAAGCCTGAATAACTCTGTGAATCATTAATATGTATAATGCCATGCATATGCATATAAATGTCATGTCGTGCATAGGTACATGTGTTCATGAAATCATCAAGCCTCTGAGGATATCCCATCATATCATCTTGGACACTGTGGGCAAAATCATCAACGTACCAGCTGATCAGGTGGTGGTGCGTATATAATGCCATAACCTTTTCCATATCCCATATACATATAATATACATATATACGCGTATATAACGCCATTTGGTCACGGGTCAAGGTAAACGAATCCAATGCACGAGAAGTACATCAGCAAAATCTCTTGGAACGTCAAAAGACCATTATGCCTTTAATAATATCATTAAGTAAACTTTATCAACTTACGTGTTTTTTGAGACCCATGAAAAGATGATAGAAAAAATGAAATATGGGAATTCAACAACATATGCATCTCTAATACGTGTATGAATAGAGTCATTTACGGAAGTTGTGCATTTCGTCGTTTCGTTTGTATCGTATATATCATGCCAAAAGGAAAGAAAGAATAGCCTTAATATATCTGGACTGATTCTCTTGACAATTCCTCTAACATACGTCTTTTGCGATGAAACACGTAACAACAAGATCGGAGTAAGGAAAAATCTAGATGATATTCTTTAGAAAGATTACACAGCACTCCCATGGAATCGCAACTCTTACGTTGCTAAGCATTGTAAGGAATTATATAAATCCTTCAATTCCATTCATTACATTGTAATCTTGTATGAACTCGATGAGGTAACTCATGTTACTATTGAAAAATAGGATTTTTGCTTGAAGCTTTGTAAAGGATTCCTATGAAATCTTATTTGAGAATCCAAAATGCTACTTAGCACGACAATGTTATTCACTTAATAATGTAGAAAAAGCTCTTAAAATTATGGGTTGTGGGCCCACTTTATATTATGACTTGGCCAACAAATTCTTCTTGATACGCCACCTAATTAATGAATCATGAGTGACCAATTGGGCTTTAATTTGCTGCCACATTAGGAGGTTAATACTTATCCAAATATACTTAATTAAGCTTATCCATAAATTCTTAATTAACTTATTAATCTTCCACTGACCAATAATCCACATAATTAAGAATTATCTCAAATTACTTAAAATACAACTCACTTTTAGT
Organism: Nicotiana attenuata; assembly: GCF_001879085.1. Lineage (NCBI taxonomy): Eukaryota > Viridiplantae > Streptophyta > Magnoliopsida > Solanales > Solanaceae > Nicotiana > Nicotiana attenuata. The sequence continues at coordinate 327,088 of NW_017670617.1, forward strand.
ATAATGTATACACCTTACTATCATGGCTATGTGGTACCTTGTACGACACTAGTCCATAATTACCGGTATTTTAGATCGGACCGTATTTTATCCCAAAATGTCAAACTTCAACGAAATTCATTTTCTTCGATTTGCTTACCCTCTCACCTTCACGAATTTTCTTATCACTTGTTTGAAATAGCATAATGCTTATAATCTCAAAATAATCTTATCCTTGGGCTGATGTCAGTTACCTTATGATAAATTCAACGTACAATACTACAGGGTGCAACATCGTCGTAATTTAATACTGTGGAGCATAACATTAACGTGATACTCCGGCATAACATAATTCCTTCCCTTTGGAACATTCGTCCTCGAATATTTACTAATGTACTTATTATTCTCGTAACCCATAGTTGTTACGCATACTTAATATTAGCCTTGCCAGTTAGGCAACTTTTCTATGCATAAATCCAAAGTCTAGGGCATTCCCCCCTTTAATCCTCTTTCTCACAGCACGAATTTTAGTTAGAATCCTTCCAATCTCATAATTATTTCTACCTTCTATCATGCAACATGCGACTCTAACTTTGTATGTGCTCCTATGCAACTCTTCTCTCCTCTCTCCTCGAGCTTTTAGCCAATATCTAAGTCAAGTTGTCCCTTTGGGTGTCTATAGGTATACTACATCTAAGTAGGCCATACTATACCATAACTCTTACTTCAATTTATCGTTATTGTGGTCTGCTCTAATCTCCAAGTTACTCTCGTTGCTTGTCCTCTATGTATAAATCTAAGTCCTTCAGTTCTTCCTTACTACTATTTATCTTAAGACTGATGGCCTAATCTCATCTCGTACTTTGTAAATTGTATCCATCCATTGTTGATACACCTTAATGTTGATCTACAATCTTCCATTGATAACTTGAAACTTCTTAGGTAATACATTGCCAGTAGGGCTTACATTGCATCGTGGAACATTTGAAGTGACTTTCTTGATCCACCTGGGGAAGATACTGTACATCTTTAACACTATTTCATATCATAGTCATCCCAATGTGATTTGCTTTACGTGGGTATTTTAATCCTGTACAATTCATGAAATCATTACTCAATCAAAGGCCCAAACGTCATCAATTATCTATCACAATTATACCCTCATTTACTATCACGGCAACATTCCATATCTTCTAAATGCCACTAGTCTTAGACTCATTTGAGTTCATTCAGACTATACTAAGCTTTCTAGAACTTAGATAAATCATTAGCTCTCTTGTTTTCATGGGCATAATCCTAAGGACCTTATCCATTCTCATCACCTTCTCACTCGTCCGTTCTTATCCTTACTCCTGTCTCCTAAAACCTTGTCGCTTTACCATACTTTAGCTTGCGACCTATGCATATTCATTTATACTACTCGCAACCTTTCTTCAAATTGCTTGCATCACAGATTTCCTTATGTGGCTTTGGAATATCAGGCGAGGCATCACATTGTCTCTAACTCTTCTTTACACTCTTGGCTAGATCTCTCGGTACCTAGAAACCATGGGCTGGAAGATATGCCACTGACAATGCAGCTATCATTCTTGGATATTGAATCCCAGTGCTTCTAGCCTTCTATCTAAAGTATGGACCATTTAAAATCTTCTACACTTGAGTATCTCGTATGTTGTCCACCTTTACCTTACTTACCTTAAAGTCTCGCATCACATATTTTATCCTTATCATGACTTCCCTTTCACATAGGTATAATTCACATCAATAATTTGAACCTCTATTATAATACTTGCACCTCTGGTGCATACAGAATCCGCTGGGAGCTTCATACAGACCTCTTATGAGGTCGGTACTCTTCTAACTGGCTTTATCGTGGAGCTTTTATAAAATATGGTTGTTGTACTATCTCTCTTGTACTTCTGACATTAATAGTGATTCTGCAATAATTTCTGTCATGATTTCCATAATATACTGGGTCCAATAATTAGACTCCTGATTTACTTAGTTGATGTAACTTTTTAGTTTCCTCTTCCCTCTGATCAACCTTTATGTAGGCTTAAACTATACTCCGATCTGCGGCTCATGGTATTACTTGTTACTTTAGCCCTTCATGGACGCTAAGGAATATCCATGATACAATATTTTAGCAATTCAATCTTCGTCTATGACCTGGACTCAATTCTTCCTTTTAACTTATATCAGAGTCTTCTACGGCTGTATGATTGTCAACATATATGTTGCATAATAGTCATAAACCATAAGTGCATTAGTCTGGATCATTGATCGAATAATTCCTTTTATTCCTTATTAACTTTATTTAAATGTAAGGAATTACTTTTCCTGGTCTTTCCGTCCTCTTGTTGCGTTCATACTCAGCTTATCATAATTCCCACGCATGCCGGAATTTTCGTGCAACTCACATGATTTCGAATCCTACTTTTGCTTTTACTTCGTGTTCATTAGCCATGGTAGGTGCCGCTTTGTTATGAGCGCATACAGTGTTGTTGTGAGACTGTCGTTATAAGAACATTTAATTTTTAGGTCACTGTGCTTAGGTTGAAGCCTTCTTCCTTACTTCCTTAACATGTCTTTTGTTGTAGTACTTAGGGAAGACCCTCTGACTCTTGTAAGGCTGCGAGCTTATTACATCGTAATCCCGATTGAACTTTGATGTTCGTACTCACCTATAATTATCCTTAGTTACTTACCTCCACACTCACGTGCTTGTTCAGGTTCTTCTGAATTGAAGTTTTGACAGTCATCCTAGTGGGACTCTTTTTTTCTATAATACTCATATGGTATCTTTAACTACCCCAACTTCTAGCTAAATATTTCTCAAGGATCACGATATCATTATCTGTGATACTGGATTCAGTATGTTGGGTTAACTATGTTTATCTTGCACGATCTGTTGATTTGTCTGTATCCTCTTGTCTAGCCATAACTAGGCTCTTCCTGAATCAATTACTATTCGTCGCCCCAATCTCATATCAATATTACGCGTAATCTTTCTTGGGTTATTTCTTTTGTCTTAACTTATGTCTCGCACTAGCTCCTTATGTCTCAATAACATCTAGGGCAGGAACCCTTACCTCCTCTCCTTGACGCCGTGTTTGCATAATGTTCTGGAATCGTAACATATCAGTAGAATTTGAGTAAGTTCAGTCTTATCCCTTTCTCATTTTTTTTTGCATTCTTCCTTTACCATTCCATAATTATTAGAACTACTTAACTCGGACTTAATACCACATCGCTCCATATTCCCCCTTTAGGGGAGTACTAAAGTTTAGCGCTACGACGATCTACATATAGATGTTTCCCTCTTCATCTTTGGCGTCTTTTTACATCATCGATGATCCTTACTCGCCTTGTGGTAACCCTTATGTAACCAAGGATAATAAATTCCTTACTCATGCGGGTGATACTTAGTATAACTGGCACATACAGTCCCTAAAGCTTAACTTTGTTCACATGCTTGCTTTAGGGAAACGTCTTCCCGAATGACCATTCTCGGAATTTCTCATTAATCTTCTACTATTGTCCATTCTATTATCGCCAGAACGGCATCTGAAATTCTCATGATGCTGACTATTATCCAATCACTCAATCCTTAATTCATGTTTAGTTTATCTCGTTCACCAGTCCATACTGATTTCTATTCTTCTAGGGTCTAACTTTTCCTTCTAGTAATCACGTTAGAGTCACGAACTTATTTCTCGAAATGAGGGTAAGACTGTATGGCATTTACTCTTTTGTGGTCTCAAGGCCTGTCGCCTCTCGTCTTTTACTTCACTTGACTATAGACTCTGTAATACTGTCATCTTTTTTATGTACCATTGTCATCCATCTATTACATCTTACTCATAATGCTTAATTAACTCACTTCTTATTTCCCGCTAACATTTATATCTATCACTTTATTCTAAAAACTCAAACAAGACATTTTTTTACTTTTAGCTCCCCTTGCTCTATCTACTGGCTCTTCGAGTTTCCTATCATTCTTTCTCTACTAGGGACGGGAGCCACACTGAGGTAATATTTATCCCTTCCAGGCTTCTAGTGCCTATCTTCGTAGTACTCATATCTAGTTGTACTATTTTAGAATGCACCATTTGGGTGTCTCACAAGGATAATTACTACCATGTTTGTAATATCCTTTGGAAGTGTCGGCTAACGCTAACAATCCATCCAACATTTTGGGTTACTTTAACCCCTGTTGGATCTTGGTATCTCGTCCTTCTCATAAACTATTTGTTGGTTCCCATGTGGAGTAACTGAGATGGGCGTGACTAATTGTACATACTTCTATTACGATTGAAGGTAACTCAAAATGCTTATATTTCTCTGCCTGAATTGTAATACTGATAATCTTCATTAACTGGGTGTCTTGTACCCTTCCTCACCTTACTTCTTTTACTTGCTGAAACTGGTGTCTCCCTCCCGATTATGTTATTCCTTTTTACTGTAAGAGTGGATACGCATTCTTGCATTAGGGATCCTTATCAAGAAGCTTACACATCTTATTATGCACATGATCTTCTTAATACCTCATATACATCCATCATAAGCATGATTCAAAGATTGAGTTCCTCCGAATCCACTCTTCCACAGCTATATCTCTTACCAACCTTCTTTCTGGATGTAGGTATCGTCGTATTATAAATAAGATAGTGTTTGGGAAATTGAGTTCTTACAAATGAGCTCTACCACACGATCTTGAGTAGGAAGCAAGAGTGACAGTCCTAAGTGCCCTGTAGCCTCCTGCTTATAAGTGTGGTGCATGACACACCCCTAAACAAGACTCTACTAGACACGACTTGTAGACTCCCTAGGATATAACTGCTCTGATATTGCTTCTGTCATAACCCAAAAAGATGGGCCGCGACGGGCACCCAGTACCTTACACAACCGACTACCAACGTAACGTATCTCTCGTATCATACTAATATAGGTAAATGAGCCGGATAGGTTATCATGAGATAGATAGAATAAACATGAGAGAATACTTGACATTGAACAACCCAACCTGATATAAAAACTTACATACGTAACATACGGGCCTGTACGACCAACATGATCATTTATAAACTCAAAACATAGGCCGACAAGGCCATACATGTATCTATATACATGACATCTGTCTACAAGCCTCTAAGAGTACATCACAAAGGTCGGGACTGGGTTCCACCATACCAATCAATCCATGTCCTAATTATATTGACCAAATAAGCAACCCCGGAGCAAATGGAGCGCACCAACACTTTCTGCTGAATTGATAACCTAGGAATAAAGGACGTCAGTACAAATAATGTACCGAGTATGTAAGGAATGAAATTTAGGTAATAATAGACATGAGAGAAACATGAAGTAAAATACTCGACATGTAAGCCTGAATAACTCTGTGAATCATTAATATGTATAATTCCAAGCATATGCGTATAAATGTCATCTCGTGCATAAGTACATGTGTTCATAACATCATCAAGCCTCTGAGGGCATCCCATCATATCGTCTTGTCCACTGTGGGCAAAATCATCAACGTATACCAGCGGATCGGGTGAGGGTGCGTATATAATGCCACAAACTTTTCCATACGCCATATACATATAATATACATATATATGCGTATATAACGCCATTTGGTCATGGCTCAATGTAAATGAATGCAATGCATGAGAAGTACATCAACAAAATTTCTCGAAACATCAAAAGACCGTTATGCCTTTAATAATATCGTGAAGTAAACTTTATCAACTTACGTGTTTTTTGCGACCCATGAACATATGATAGAATAATAAACATATGGGAATTCAAGAACATATGCATCTCTAATTCTTCTATGAATGGAGTCATTTACGGAAGTCGTGCATTTGCTCGTTTTGTTTGTATCGTATGGATCATACCAAAAGGAAAGAAGGGATAGCCTTAACATACCTAGACCGATTCTCTTGATAATTCCTCTAACACATATCTTTTGAGACAAAACACGTAATGGCAAGATCAGAGTAAGAAAAAATATGTGTGATATTTTTGAGAAAGATTACACCGTACTCCCTTAGAATTGCAATTCTCACGTTGCTAAGCATTGTAAGGAAGCATATAAATCTTTGATCTCCTTCCATTACTTTGTAGTCTTGTATGAACTTGATGAAGTAACTCATGTTACTATTGAATAATAGGATCTTTGCTTGAAGCTTTGTAAAGGATTCCTATGAAATCTTATTTGAGAATCAAAAACATTACTTGGCAAGACAATGTTATTCACTTAATAATGTAGAAAAAGCTCTTAAGATTATCGGTTGTGGGCCTACTTTATATGATGACTTGGCCAACAAATTCTTCTTGATATGCCACCTAATTTTATGAATCACGAGTCACAAATTGGGCTTTAATTTGCTTCCAAATTAGGAGGTTAATACTTATCCATATATTTTTAATTAAGCTTCTCCACAAATCCTTAAATAACTTATTAATCTTTTACTAACTAATAATTCACATCATTAAGAATTATCTCAAATTACTTGAAATTTACTTTTAGCATATTGTATACACCTTACTATCATGACCATGTGATACCTTGTACGGCACTAGTCCATCAATATCGGTATTTTAGCTTGGACCGTATTTTATCCAAAAATATCAAACATCGATGAAATTCATTTTTTTCGATTTGCTTACCCTCTCACTTTCACGAATTTACTTATCAATTGTTTGAAATAGCATAATGCTTATAATCTCAAAAAAATCTTTTCCTTGGACTGATGTCAAATACCTTACGATAAACGCAATGTACAATAATACTACAGGGTGCAACATCGTCGTAATTTAATACCGTGAAGCATAACATTGACGTAATACTGCGGGGCATAACAACTGATTTGGATAGTTGAACAACAGCCCCAGGGAGTATGTCATCTTCCTCGACTGATGATCCTAGGTTTGCGTGGGCATCAGCCTTGCTATTATGTTCCTGAGGTATGTAGACCAGAGTCCATTCTTTGAAGCGGTGCAATGTGACTTGAATTTTTTCTAAGTACCTTTGCATCCTGTCTTCCTGAACCTCGAAGCTCCCATTTACCTGATTTACCACCAGAAGGGAATCATATTTTGTTTCGATGACTTTTGCTCCCAGGCCTTTGGCCAATTCAAGACCTGCAATCATAGCCTCATATTCGGCTTCGTTGTTAGTAAATCTTGCAGTTTTTACAAATTGCCTGATTATGCCGCCCGTAGGCGGCTTCAGAACTATACCGAGCTCAGACCCTCTTATGTTCGAGGCGCCATCAATGAACAGGACCTATACCCCAAAGGATGTGCCTATTTTTAGTATAAGTTCTTTCTCTACCCCGGGCACAAGGGAGGGCGAAAAGTCGGCCACGAAATCTGCTAGAATTTGGGACTAGATAGTTGTTCGGGGTTGATACTCAATATCATATCCCCCGAGTTCGATGGCCCATTTGGCCGGTCGGCCCGATAATTCAGGCTTATGCAATATGCTTCGAAGAGGATATGTTGTTAAAAAATAAATATGATGGCATTGAAAGTAAGATTTCAATTTTCGTGATGCGCTTATCAATGCAAGAGCTAATTTTTCTATGTGCGGATACCTGGTTTCTGCATCTCCCAAGGTCCAACTTACATAATAAATAAGGTATTGTGTACCTTCTTCTTCTCGAACTAGCACACTACTTACCGCTATCTCGTACATCGCTTTAATTCTTCTAGGGTACATTGGCATTCCGGAGTTCAGTCGAAGTTTTTTTTTCTTTTTTAGTAAGGAGAAGAAATGATGGCTCCTGTCTGATGACCTCGATATGAATTGGCTTGAGGCTGCTATCCACTCGGTTAGCCGTTGCACGACCTTTATGTTGCTTACAATCGTAATTTCTTCGATGGCCTTGATTTTGTCGGGGTTGATCTCGATTCCCCTGTTTTACACCATGAAGCCTAAGAATTTGCTCAAACCCACTCCGAAGGCACATTTCTCGGGATTGAGTTTCAAGTTGTAGCTTTAGAGGATGTCGAATGTTTCCCGCAAATGAGTCAAATGGTCCTCTCTGTGCAGGGACTTAACTAGAATGTCATCAATATAAACATCCATAGATTTACCTATTTGATTTTCGAACATTTTATTAACTAGGCTTTGGTACGTGGCTCTTACGTTTTTCAGCCCGGATGGCATTACATTGTAACAGTATGTACTGTACTTCGTGATGAACGAAGTCTTTTCCCTATCCCCGGGATTCATTTGAATTTTATTATAACTCGAGTATGCATCGAGAAAGGTAAGGGTCTCATGACCGATCGTGGCATCGATCAAGCGGTTGATGTTAGGCAGTGGGAATGAATCCTTAGGGCACGCTTTATTTAACTCTTTATAATCTACACACATTCTTAATTTATTTCCCGTTTTGGGAACTACCACCACATTGGCCAACCATTCGGGATATTTTACCTCCCTAATAGACCCTATTTTGAGGAGTTTTATTACCTCGTCCTTGATGAATGCATGTTTTATTTTGGACTTGGTCTCCTTTTTTGTTTCACTGGTTTGAATCTTGGATCGACACTTAGTCGTTGGGCGCTTATGTCTGGTGGGATCCCTGTCATATCAAAATGGGACCAAGCAAAGCAATCGATGTTATTAATAAGGAATTGAATGAGTTTTTTCCTGAGTATGGGGGTTAGTCCCGTTCCCAGGTATACCTTCTGATATGGGAGATGTTATATCAAAACAGCTTGCTCTAGTTCTTCAATAGTCGACTTTGTTGCATCCGACTCTTCGGGGGCAACGAAAGTTCGAGGAGCGAGGAAATCTTCCTCACCGTCCTCGGGGATCCATTTACCTCCCGACTCTTCCGAGGTAGAGTATATAGGATTTGATGCCTCCCAATAGACGCGAACATTTCTTTTGCCGGATGTTGTTCTCCATGTACTGTCTTTATGCCATCCTTCATCGGAAACTTCATCATCTGATGCAGAGTTTACGGTACTGCCGTCATGTTGTGTATCCACGGCCTACCAAGAAATGCGTCATACCTTATGTCACCTCCTATGACATAGAATTGGTCATCCTGAACCACGCCTGACATGTTGACTAAGAGGTAGGTACGATCTAATCGAGCAGCCCGAGCTTTTCTACCACTTTCAACCTGATTACGTTGGCCGAGCTACCAGATCATTGAGTACACATTTAATTTGAATGTTATTCAAGAGGAATGAGATTACCATCGTACCGTTGTGTGGTAGATTCAAGGTTTCAAAATCTTCCTCACTGAATGCAAGGACATCTTCAGACATGCGGCCCCGAATTAACCATTCCGTTACATCGGACTCTTTTACCCGTTTGATCACGGGTCCTTGGGGAAGTCTCCCCCCCCCCCCCCCGATGATCATATGAATGACGTGCTGAGGTTTTCCCGCTCCGTTCCTCCTATTTGCCTCTCTTTCTTCCCGGATTGGATTTTTCCGAGTTTCCTGTTGATTTTCTTGGCGTGTACTCCCGTAAATGTCAAAATTGACGCTAGCGTGTTGGGCGTTGCGTGAGACCATACCCACGGGGATCGCTTCTGGTGCACTCTTAGGTTTTTGCGGTTGTATACCAATGCCTGGAATAGCTACACCATTCTCTCTTTGGTCCTCAAGATCGTCATTTTCATGCGCGTTCACTGAGATAGACATTTTGACCTGAAATCAAAGATTCTTGGACGAGAAAAGGTGTGAAAGATAACTTGCGTTATGTAGTAAACAATCAAGATAACAACCACTATTATCTTTATCCCCGCGGTGGGCGCCAAACTGTTTACCTTGAAAATGGTAATTACAATTAGATTTGATTTTGTGGTTCTAAAAAGACGTGATTTGTATTTATGCTACTTGTTAGGCAATAGATGTTAAGTATGAGACTAGGCAATAAGATGAGAACTTGAATGTAGTATGTTTAGGTAAACCGAGTAGCTGGGAATCGGGGCCTCGAGCTAGGTTATACGGGGCGTCGAGGTCAAGCTAGGTACTAAGATGTGGTTAGCGGATGAAGGGCTAACAGTTTTGAGAGCTTTGATGAAGGCTCTTTATGATCAATAACGAGCAATAAATGAAGAACAATTAATAGAAGTGTCACGCCCCAACCTCGGGAGGCGCGATCGGCGCTCAATCGAGCGAACCCAACCGAGCAAGCCTTTTGGACACTTTCTGCCCAGCTCACTATTATCAAGAAACTATGTTTTCATTTATTTAAACAGTAGGAAATATCGTACATACAACATCGCTAGTTCATTTTATATTACAACCCTTAAACCATAGTTATGTTCCCAATATTCATACAATTACTATTTAGAAGAACAAGAGTTTAGAATTTGTTTACCGTGGAAATGGTAATAACAATTAAATTTGTTGATGGGACTCTAAAAATACATGATCTATTTTTATGCTAGTTGTGGAGCAGTTGATGCTATGTGTGTGTAGTTTAAGGGTGAGACACGAGCCAAAGTAAAGAAGTAATTGAATTGAGAGATAACCGTTCGGGCCCTCAAGCTTGTCAATCTGGGGCCTCGAGGTCGGGTCCCGAACTCGGGCTCGAGCTATCAGGGAGAATCGGGGAGAATCGGGGAAGGGCTCGAGCTATCAGACATACTGAGTCGCGTCTTGAGAACTCATATTTTTACTCTAGCCCTGACCGACATCCTCTTAAGGCTGGGTGTAGAAGGGCTCTGAGGGAGAACACTCGAGCACATCTTTGCAGCCTCGAGGCTTCAAGGCGATCTTTCGAAATACTCAAATGATGGGAAATTGGACCCTCCGATTTTGCCGTATACAGATAGTCTCTGCATTTCCTAGATCGAAGTACGAATTTGATGCCCGGCTCACTGGGCTTTCTGTGATGATGTCACACTGACAATGCAGCATGTGACGTAAGCCGTTATGATAATCGAAAATGTTCCTTCATTTCGCCTTTCCAGGGTTATTCAAAGCCTTGTGGTTTCTCGCCCTCCAAAATTATAATGTAACCATCGATTCAGCTCCCCAGGAGGTATTAAACATGCGTGCTGTTACGCTTTTCGAGAGTGATGATGGCATCGTTGGTTACGCTTTCCCTCCCCCTCTTCCTATAAATGGGAGCCTCTTGGGATTTTCACCCATGTTCCTTCCTGCATTTGCCATATCTTCCCTTCTTCCCATCCTTAACCACCTTTCGCCATGATTGAGGTTCATGGCTTTGCGATCGTCTGGCCATGCTTATATCGGCTGTGCCAGGGTTTGCCCAACTTTCTTTTGTTGAGCGAGATTTCTCTATTTCGCTATTGTTGTTGTTTTTGTCTCGAGATGAAGATACAGGGACGACCGACTTCTTCTGGTGTAGGTGGACGTTCGGACTCTACACCGCTGCTCACCCTCCTGCCCCGGATTGGCGCATTACACCCTTTTTGGATTCCTCGGGGTGTTGTGGTGCTCATCTACTAACTGTTGCATCCTGTGCCAGGGCAACGTCCTTAAGAAGTGGCCCTTCAATAGTGGCGCTGGCGAAATTCGTACCAGCCAGATTTTTCACCCAGCCACTTCTTCTCTCCTTCCATCTTCCCCCTGGTCAATTTGCTCTTCTCCATCACTTTCCCCTTCTACATCGTCCCTTTTGAACATGCCATTCTGGGGGGGGTCGAGGTAAGGCTTCGAGGGGATGGCGCTTTGGAAGATATTGTCTTTGAGGTCATGTGCCCCAAGGGATTATACTCGGAGATGCTGTCGCCAAAGTTGCACCTTTGAGAATAGGCTAGTTTTTCGATCTTTCCCTATGTATCCCCTTTTTGCCTTTTTTCTTCTGTGTAGGAACCCTTTTTAAGCTTTGGTAATCATATGTAAGGACCCCTCGAGGGCCGTTGTAAGCAAATTTCCATAAATGTAAAGATATTTTTGACTTTTGCCTTTGATGTTTGCCATATTCCTTTTAATTTTGTGGGGATCCTGAATGTATGCTTCTGCTGACGATTATCAACATCTAGCTTGAACGCGAATATTTTTCTCGGGTTTGTTTGATATAAATGGCTCCCTTCTAAGCCCACCGTTGTTCCCCGGTCCGAGCTTGAAGTGTTCCGATAGAACCGTGCCGTTGGGATCCTCGAGTCACATAGAGATAGTATTTTTAAGACTTGAAGTTCTTGAGGACGGTGTCTGAGGGACGGTTGGCTTCAGACACCTGGAGATTTGCTTTGAACTTGGCGTAGATAATCCTTTTAAGGCACTGTAGATAGGTCTTACATAATGGGTTACCTTGATTTTGGCGGTGTCCTGAGGTCGAGCCTCTATGGGCGGAGCTCGAATTTTGTGTTCCTCTCCTCGGGGGGACCCTTCGAGTTCAGCTACTATCTCGGACCCCATAATGGTGTTGGAGGTTTTCTGGAGCCTAGCTTCTCGTTGGTGGAGGTCCTGGAGGTCGAGTACTGCCTCGGGACTGGAGATGGTGTTTGTTGGCTTCTTAAAGCCTAGCTTCATGTTGATTGAGGTCATCGAGGTAGAGTACTGCCTCGGGACTAGCATTTGAAGTCATTGACCTCCCGGGGCATATTTCGGGCAGGCGGACTGTTGTTGTTTCCGCGTGTATATGGGGTTGCTTTCGCCTCTTGGGGAGATCAACTTTTTTAGATATTTTATTCTATTTCGGCGTCGAGCCCTTCGTTACCTTAGTACCAGAGTGTTTGTGCAGGTTCCTGCTTTAGTACCTGTAGTCTTGCCTTGGCTACGACTCCTGCTTCGGGGGAGAGTTCCGCTCCTAGTGCTCAGGACCCACGGGAGTTTATCTTGAAGACTGCATCTTTCATAAGGGAGAAGCACCTTGAGTGGGTGTGGAGAGACTGCAGATGGGGAGAGGAGGTAGCGCTACAGGTGCTTTCCCGGACGAGAGTATCGGTGACCCTGCCGATAGTTTCTCGAATGTATATACGTATCCCTTCACACTAGGACCTCACAACAGGGTCGTGCTCGACTTTTGTGTAAAGTATCTGGTTACCTTGGCACAGTTACACCTGTCATTTTGGCGAATTGCGTTGATGATAAGGTTTTTTGCGGAGAAGACGGGGCTTGAATTCATGCTCAGCCATCTCGTCAGGCTGTACCGTCCCTTTCACCACCGAGGTCTGCTAACCTTGAGCTGCCATTCGTCCATGCCTTTTGTTCTTGATAATGATGAAGGCGGAGATCGGGAGTGGGCTAGTTGGTTCGTCCGGGTCTGAATGGCTGACGTTATCCCTGTGGAGCTTATGCTATTCCCTGAAGAATAAAACTATATGCGTGAGTGGAGCATCTCGTGCTTTCTCAGATTCGTTCGTATTGAAAGCTAATCTCGTAATCGTGTTTCCTTCTTTTCTGAAGCAATTTCGTGGGCGCCATGCGAAGTTCCTGATTTTCCTGGTTGGGTCCGGAAGCTAGCGACACACTCGACTTGTGACGAGCGCAGGTGGCGAGCTGCATATCGGGGCATGTGGGAACCTAAACGTCATGATGCGAGTGTATAATGCTTTTCCCTTGTTTATTTAGAGAGACATTCTTCTATTTTTTATGTATTAATCTTGCAGTTGTAGGTATCGGAGAGCCTCCGAAGGCGAGGCTATGTCCCTCCGGAGAATAGGAGGGGTTGCCGGCCTTCGAGCCAAAGGAAGTCAATAGTAAGCTATAGATGTACTTGCAGGGAGATGGAGCTTGTGGCAAGGCAAAACAGGGTCGAGCCGTTGAGACAGAAACATTGCCGGAGCCTATCGCGATCGAGGTTACTGATTTTAGAAAGATAGCTTCTCCGAACAATCGTGTTTCGACCGGGGTTGATTCTTCCGTGGCCAAGGGGGTTAGATCGACAGATATGTGCTCTGCCTTCAAGGAAGTCTTCCGACTTAACTTTGAGGTGAGCTTCGTCATAGGCAACGTGAATCTGTGTCACACCTTTCATACCGGGTTTTCCATTTTGCCGGCCTTTGACAGGTTTAGGTCCGAGCTGCTCCGTCATGGAGCTAGGCTCCGGAAAGCTCTAGATGAGGGTAGATCACTTAGGCTCCTTTGCGAGGAGAAGGAAACCGAGTATGTATACTGGCGATGTGAGGTGTATCGGAGCTTGAATTTTTAGATGCGAGGAGGTACGATTATGAAATCAGGGTATTGCCCCAGGTGGATCAATCTAATCATTTCAGATGTTCCCCGATAAAACGTGAATCCTAGCAGCAATATTACATAAAAGGTTAAGTTATCAGGGTTGGATTATGGATCAAAATTGAAATGAGTCAACAATGGATGGATAAAAGTTATAAAGTATGAGAAGAGACTAAGCCGTCATTCTTAAGATGAACAGTAATGTGGAAGCATTAGAGGATATAGATTTATACGTATGGGATAACCAAGAAAGTAACCTGGGATTTGGTAGCAGACCTCAGTAACGAGAAGTCGAGGTAAGAGTTATGGTATAGTATGACCTATGTAGATGCAGTAAAGTTGTACGAATGGATAACCACGTCTATAAAATAAGATATAGCAATATTCGTAAGTTCGACAAAATGCGAAGAACTTCAGGATTGGTTAAAACTGGAGGAAAAAGAAGAGCAGAGTCGCATAAGCACACTTACAAGGTCAGTATCGTAGAAGCTGCATAATGGGAGGTAGCAACAGTTATGAGATTGGAAGGAATTTGATCACAAGTCATGGCGTGCGAAGGAGGCCTAAAGGGAGAGAATACCTTGGCCTTTGGACTCATTCACAGAACAGTTGCCTAGATGGCAAGAGGACTACTAATGTATTCGCAAGAGCTATGGTATATGAGAACGATAAGCGCATCAGTCAACATTCGAGGACGAATGTTCCAACGATAAGCGCAAGAGGGGAATGATGTTACAACCCATATTTTCGTACATGAAAATATGCCATAAATAAATTAACGAGAACCCGGAAGTGAGATGTCACGTCCCGCAGTATTACATTACAATGATGTCACGTTTCGCAGTATTAAGTTACAACGATGTTGCACCCTGAAGTATTGTACGTTAAAAATTTCGTTTTCAGTTAACTGGCGTAGAATCGAGAATGAGATCATCTTGATGTTAACGTACTTACACTATTTATAACAAGCGATAAATAAGTGTTATGAAGGATAAAGGGGTACACGGATTAATGAAAACAAGTTTCGTTGAAAGTGGTCAATTTAGAATAAAATACGAGTCGAGCGATAATACCCGATAATTATGAGTACCATGTAAGGTACCATATGGCCACGGTAGTATAATATATAAAGTATATATGAAGTATTTTAAGAATAAATAGAATAAGTAATTTATGATAATTTTTTAAATTATGCGGGTAATTGGTTAATTACCAGGTAATGGGATATTACTCGATTAACTATTAAGCGGATAAAAATGATTAAAATCCCACCTCCACCCCACGTGGCAAAAAGCCACAACATTGGGAGATGACTAAGTAAGTCATTATTGCCAAATGGCTAAATTTGGACGATGACTAAGATATAGGTTTTATAATAAGTCTTAGCAAATAAGACTTTGGAATCACTTTTTGAAACTTAGAAGCAATTCAATAAGAAAGATACAATCTGCAATTGGACTTCATTTTCAAAGACGTTGAAACAGAAGCATATTAAAAGCTTCACCAAAACAATTTCATCCATGTTCCACACAAATCCAACAAAAACGTTGGAACAGAGTCAAGAATTTCGTCCGAGCACATCTTATTCTGTCATGAAGTTCGTTCCAATTTCAAATCCAAATATAAATTCCGTTCAAGAATTTCGCAGAAACAGGTATGTTAAGGCTCTCACTTCTTTCTTTTGGCATGGTCCAAATTATATTGAAGAAACGAGCAAATACACAGTTTCTATATCTATTCATAGAAATAGTAGGGGTGTCTATATTCTTGATTCCCCATGAAAAGTATTTATTTTCTGTTCATGGGTCTCAGAATAATACGCAGTGGCTGAAATATGATTCAAACGGAATTATATACACGTGTATATATATATATATATATATATATATATATATATATATATATATATATATATATATATTTATGGGATATAGGAAAGGTTATGGCGTTATATACGCATCACCACCTGATCGGCTGGTATACGATGATGATTTTGACCACAATGGCCGATATGATATGATGGGATGCACTCAGAGGCTGATGATGTTATGAAACATGTATCTATGCACGACATGAAATTCATACGCATATGCATGATGCTAAAAGTAATTTATAATTTACAGAGTTATCCAGACATACAAGTTGAGTCAATTGCTCTATATTTCTTCCATGTCTATTATGTACTTATTTATGTGCCTTACATACTCAGATAGACTGGTCGAGAGCCATCCAAGTAGGCTATCAGCTCAGTAGAAGATGTTGGTGCGCTCCATTTGCTTTGGAGTTGCGTGTTTGGTTAGTATGATTTAGACGTGTATTGTTTGGTATAGCAGGACGCTGTCCCGACCTTTATGATATTTATGTACTCTTAGAGGCTTGTAGACATATTTCTTGTACGTGAAATATTGTATGGTCTTGTCGGCCTATGTTTTAAGTTTATAAAGGATCATGTTGGCCTATTAGGCCTGTATGTCTCGTGTATATTATGATGTAATAAGAAAGATACATTACGTTGGTACTCGGTTGAGTAAGGTACCGGGTGCCCATCGCGGCCCATCAGTTTGGGTCGTGACAGGCATATATTAGCTGTAAAGGTATGGAGATGGGACGGTTGTAAATGACGCCCCGAGTAGGGCTCAGACTAGCTTGGCTAGGCTTTGTCAAACTCAGCCACGTCTTGGGAACTCCCATTTTTACTTTAGCCCCGACTGACATCCTCTTAAGGCCAGGTGTCGAAGGGCTCTAAGGGAGAAGACTCGAGCACATCTTTGTAGCCTCGAGGCTTCGAGACGATCGTCCAAAATGCTCTAATGATGGGAAATTGGACCCTTTGATTTTGCCGTATACAGAATTGCAACATAATCCAGTGACCCATCAAACGCCCGTACATAACCCTCACAAACATCTACGGAGCATCTAAAGACACAAAAGACATTTATGATATTGCCGGCAACAAGGTCCCGGGTATACCTCAAAAAAATGGTAATTTATAACAAAAGATATACTATATAACCCCTGGAAGAAAAGAGGCTCACCGAGATTGCTGACTGAAGGATGCTCCACTACCTGCAATCGGCACGGTCAGCTATGGAACCACCTACATCCATTCAAAGATGTAGTGCCCCCGGCAAAAGGGACGTTAGTACTATGGATTAGTACAAGTATGTATAACTACACACCATCTAGTTCGAAAGAACAACCACACAAGAACAAAGAAATCATAAGGATCAATAAAAGCTTTAAACAATCACCACATCACTAATTAAAAAGTGGATCACATAGCTTTCACAAAATTTCCATAACTTTAGGTTGGGACAATTCATACTGTTGCATCATCATTCACAATACCACCACTTTTTTGCGCGGTGTCCGATCACGGCCCGATCGGCTAAGCTGCCTCATTTGAGACATATACCTCAATCACAATTTCATCCTCACTTTCCGGTTTCGATATTGACACACTACCACCATGTGTGTAGCACGGCGTCCGATCACGGCCCGATCGGCTAAGTCGTCTTAACAAGACGTTTCCCTTTATCATCAATCATCTCACTTCAATTTATTCACACATATATTAGTTCATCGGCACTTGGGGCCACAATTATCACACCATACTTGGCACTAGGCCACAAATCATAACTCAATTTTTTTCCCCCACATTTTACATCATTTGAACTTTCAACATTAACCTTGCAATTTAAGATAATGGGCACATACGAGAGCAATTCAAGTTTTAAGCATAGATGGGAATTGACATAGTCGGCATAATAATCACAATTTAAACTTGACTTGAAATCTAGGCATTTTATCACATAGTTCACATTCTTCACACATCCTCAATTTACCAAGAATAGCATATTGAACACATTAAGACAAACCTTTGATATATATTCTTGCAACACCAATTCATTTGAAATAACAAGTACTACATCAATCAAATTTCGGACTTACAATATTTGCATGGACACCATGGGAGCTCAATTTCTAATAAAAGGAGGTTTTAGCCACACATACCTCAATAAAGCTTTCCTTAAATTCTTACAATAATTCCGGAACTCCTAGCAACTTCGATCTATTTTATGAGAATTACAAGTTGAACCAAGAATTAGATCTGTTACAATTTTTAGCTAACAACCTTCCCATGCCCTTTTATCAAACATGTATGCAAGATAATCAATCCTTATACCCATGAACCCACTTGTTAATTACTTATTCTAGTAGGAATTTCGAAATCAATGATTAGGGCACAAGTTCGTACCTCTTAGGATGAAGGCTTAGCAACTTTTCTTGATAATCTTTATAGATTTGGGCAAGGATTGAGTAGTGACTAGGAGAGGATCATCCTACCTCTAGAACACTTTCTCTCACTTTAGATATAGTAGAAAATAGCACAGGAGGGTTAATGGGGTGTTTTTAACAAAATGGGGTCGGGTTTTAAAAGTTACAAAATAGGAGCCCTGACTCAATCTGCGGTCACATATGGGACCACATAACTGATATGTGGCCTGCAAAAAGGACCGCAAAGTAGCCCTCAAGACTAGTTATTCGGTCCGCATACCTGTTCTGTGGTCACATAATGCTCCGCATAACTGCCCTTCGAAAAAATACCAAGGAGGTTATGCGACGACTATGCGGCCCGCATATCGGTTATGCGATCGCATAATTGGCTGCATAGTTGTCCTCAAAATTAGCAAACATTCTGCCTCACTCTGCGGCAGATATGCGGCCCGCAGTGCTGTTATGCGGCCGCCTTGCTATTATGCAACCCGCATTGCTGTTATTCTTAACTCGGCACTAGGAGATTCTAGGTTTTTGAGTAAAAATTTCACGGGTCCTTACAAGAACACAGTAAATCTAAGTAATAAATGTAAATAGTAGAATCAAGGGAGAATATGTTTAAGTTAGAGAGAAGAGAATGTTCTTGTCTTGAATATTGTGTACTGTGTCATGTTTGTGCAAAAAATAACAAGGGTCCCCTTTATATAGGAGGGGAATCCCAACATAGTACATGTGCATTTATTACAAAGAAATGTAGCTGGTTAGCTGTTGATATCCAATTTTTTCCTATGCATTTTATATACTCAAAATGTTCTCAAAATAGTATGTACATGCATATATAAGCATGCCCAAGAGTTTTGGTATTTTTTCCTTATTTTATAAAGATATTAAAATCAATTTGTTGTCTATTTTAATAGTACAAAATTTAATAATTATTTCCAGACTATCATTTTTGCTGAATAATTTATTTTATTCTCATATTTACACCCAGATATAATTAAGGTGATTTCTGGATATTTTGTATAATTTTATTTGGTATTTTTAAAGCTAAATTGCTATAATTACAATTATAGCCTATTTTCCGATTAATAGTATTTTATAATTACAAAATTGCTCCCAGTATTTTTTAATTAACATTTATATGTTATTAATCAATTTAGTGCTTTTAATTGGTTTTTGAAATTATTTTAACAATTTTTTTATTAAAATAAAAGGGGAATATTTGCTATTTAACGTATAGCCCATTTACATTTTAATTATAGCCACATTACAGCCCCGATTTAAACTCAATTTTAACGACCCAATACCCTATCTGAACCAACCCAATCCCTGGTTGACCCGGTCCACTCCTATTTTAATCTGAGCCGTTGATCAAATGAGATCAACGGCCCAGATTAAGTTACCTTAATTAAACCCTCACCTACCCCC
>NW_017670617.1:346912-369233 GCF_001879085.1 Nicotiana attenuata
CCCCCCCCTTTTCCCCAACTCATTCTTTCACGACTCACTCTCTCTCTCTGTATCTCTCGATCTCTCTCTGTGACTCTCTAGAAGTCTCCTTGACTTCTTCCCCTCCGGTGAGTTCTGTGTATCTTCGCCGGTTGATTTCTCAACGGAAACCTTGGTTCTTCATCATCTCTTGGTCATCTACTTACCTCTCACCGGTCCAGTGATACCCTGGGGTCCTCAGGCGAGCTCGGAACGGTTCTCTTGCCTCCCATTATCCCATGCCACTTTCCGGCCTCCCCGGCCATCTGAATAATGGTCTACAACCTGTTCCGGCTTAAGCCGATGCCATCTCTGAGGTTCTTCCTATTCTCTGGGTTCCACGAAACCCTAACCCCATGTTCTTTAATTTATTTTAGATCTACTCTAGATCTATAGTATTACAAAGTTTTTCTACGTTTCTTTTCTCTGAAACGATCGTTCGTGAAAATATTCACTTTTGTTTAGGGTCTCTTAACCCCTTTTCAAAAAATGGTTTTAGTTCTAGTCTAGTGATTTCTACTGTATTTTGAACGATCCTCTTATGTTTGCATTGCTATCTGAGTTACTAGGCTGGAAAGCCCTAATTCTTTCTAGCCCGTTTTGACTATGTGTGTTTGTTTCTTGTGAAGCTGTTCATGTATTCTCTGTGATTCTCGTTGTTAGGAATCTTTATCCTCTAATGTTCTATGACCCCCTGTTTACGGCTTCTCTGATTTAAGTGCTATTTAATGGCTTTTAGGTCTGACTACTTGTTTACCTAAAGACTCCATCGATTCTATGCATCGACTACTTGACAATTTCTCCTATAATTATGTATTGCTTCCTTATTTGTGAGATGTTTTCCCTAGTTAGCACTGATTTCTCGAGATTTTCAGTCTCATCCGTGGTACTCTGATTGATTTTTTCAGAATTAGATTGAATTCTACCTTACTTATGTGTAATATATATCTTCCTTGTTTAAAACATTCTGTATTTGGCCTTTATTATATGCCACATGAAGTTACTGGTCTAATTGGGTTAAAATCAGTCTATGAGTTGATTCCTTTTCCTTATTTAGCTATGATTGTACCGTTTGAACTTGATTCCCTAATTAGAGGAGTCTGTGTCTTTAATTGATGCTGAATGATTATTGTTTCCATAATTATGTAAAGACTAGTACTCCTTACCTTATTTTTCTTACTCGTTTTCAGCATTATAAATACTCTATTCTCTTTTGCATAACACACGAAATATCACTAAGCCATACACAAACGCATACACACAGAGCATACTAATATCTTTCTGAGTTATCTCTTACTCTCATACATATTATCTTTGCTTCTCGTACTAGTTACTGATCACTAAGTCGGCTAAAAGCCAAGACTGAGTAATTACTGTTGCTCTCTTGCATCTGCATACTATTGTCCTGCTGCTCTCTTTCTTGTTCTGCATACTATTGTCCTGTTGCTCTACCTCTCTGCACCTTGCTGTTCTGTTCTCACTCTTGACTGGTATGTTTCTAGTTTAAGTTTACCGTATCCCTAAACAACATCTTTCTGTTCATGTTAAGATTCCTGTTATTCCTTTTGTGCTTTTACTTATGGTTCTATTTTTACCATGTAACTAGCATGTCTCTGTGATTTCCCTTTCCCTTTAGTCCAATATGTTTCTTGCTTTCCTTTGTGTGACCCACTATGACTTTGTTTGATTTCTATGAAGCTAGCATACTTGTTTTGTCTATGTGCTTATCCTTCCTCTTATCTCAGCGTGACCCAATGTTCTCTTATATGTTTTCATCCTCTGCCTAACATCTACTACTACAAACGTGTACCCTTCCCCCTAAGTGTTATATGATCTAATGTGTGACTCTGTTTGACACTTAATGTTGTTGGAACTTTTGGCATGAACACTATGTGATAACTATGTTGTAATGCTAGTCTAAGGACTAATTGTGTATAAGTCTACTTCTACCATGTGATTTATCTGTCCCCCAGTCCCTATCCCTACTTGTGTTTGCTTCCTGAACTCTGCATATCTTCTGAGTGGTGATTGTCCTGTTTCTTTCCTTTGTCAAACTTGTTTTTCATAAAAAACAAACTCCCAGTTTGTTCCCTGGAACTATTTTCTTCCAAAACTGGTAGTTCAAACTCAACTCTTTTAAACTCTATCACACCCTCACTACTCCTAGAGTTTAGGTTCTACCCCCTTCGTGTAAGCATTGCCTTGGGCACCTTTGAGTACCTATTGAACTTTGATGCACAAGGTTGGTAATTCCACACTGCACTTGTTTAACATTTTTGGTAAATGTTTGGGTGCTGGTATTGGCCAAGGACCCAATGGGGCCCTAGGGAGCTTTGCCGCACCCAGACCATGGCTGTGAAACTCGAAAGAAGTGAGATTGGAAGATTGGGCATAGTTGAAGGCTCCCTATAGAATAGCTTCTTATTTTATTCTTTACTGTAATTCAGCTATCATGGTTTGTAATAACTTGTAAACAACTGATTGTGGTTATAGTGAAATTGGAAGGGTTATGCATGCTTAGTGTAAAGTAATGGGTAAAAAACATGCTTATAGGAATTTACTTACTTATTTGTGCAATAGATATCCTGTATAGGACATGCATCTCATATACTAGAAATCTTGTTTTTTTTAGGCTTTTATTTTCAGCCAATTGTCATACTCATTTCGTAATCATGATCCATTAACAACCAATAAGTAATTGTCATAAAACTACTGATGCATTCTCACTGGCATTTAGAGATCATGTTTTAGGACTATTGTGTGCATTAGACATCATGTCACTTAGGGTTTTATTCTGCCCGAGTTGCAATTAGCTGAATGCCTCACCAGTACGGTTAAAACCGTTAATACAAGTTTGGTTGACTGTGCCCTTTTAAAACTGGGATTAATATGCATGCTCACCCCTTTAGGGTAATTAGGCAACCTATACGTCGCCTAGGCAAGCTTTAGGCCCTAATAAGAATCTATTAACCCTGTTCTTATCAGTTTAAGACTAATCAACTTTTGTTTAATTTAAATTCTGCCGCTCTCATTCCTGTTGTGACTCTCTGGAGGTGACTCTTTTACTAAAAATCTCTTTATCTGGAAACCTGTTGCGTATTTATATGCTCTCATTAATTTTCCTAATTCTTGCTCTATTAAGTTTTAAAATTACTGGTTTACCTTTCTGCCCAGGATCACGTTATTTTGATACTTGTCTAATTAAACTATTGTATTTTCAAATCGCTACTTTTGCAAAACGATGTTTTAACTGTTCCCCCACCTTTACTTACTCAACTGTTTTCTTAGTTGTATTTCTGCATGTCAAACACTCTTCGGGTCACTCAGTTTTAATTAAACCTTCTACCTTCACAGAAACTTACTGTTTTTTATTCCAACATTCCTGCTTTTTAAACTCTTCACCTTGAGACTTTAAATGTGTTTGAGACGTGCTAATTATGTGTTCACTTGTGGAGGGATTTGTGAGCCTCTTATTTGCCTTTGTATGTTCCCTTTATGTGTAGTCCTACTTGTTATGTATGTCGCCTAGAATTTTGTCCTTTAAACCTAAGGGTTCAGCCTAGTACTTACCTTGTAGGAATAGTAGTCCTAAATACCCTCTAGGACTTATAGGACGGGACGGGTAATAGCACGCAATAAGCATTCGTGACCAATCCACACATTTAAATAACCTTTACGGGGTGAGAAGGGTAGAATATGGAGATGATGACCGATGCGCTAATATCACGTGCGACCCCTCTTTGAGGAGTGAATGTTGGGTATTGCATTGAAGTGATCCATATTAATCATAAACCTAGGACCCCTTTTCCATTGTTTGTCTTTGTTTGCTTTCTTTAGAATTGTTTAGGCCTTTCAAATCTCTGCTCTCTTTCTACTTACTTTCACAAGTTTCAATTTAATTGCAAGTCCTTATTTGATCCTTGATTGTTTATTTGTAAAGTCACAAAATAGCATGGCCGGGAACCACACTAGTAGATCTTGAAGGGTGCCTAACACCTTCCCCTCGAGATAATTTCTAGCCTTTACCCGAACTCTTGTTTTCCAACTCAAAAACCCTTAGTGTCCTAATGCACTTAATCATTAGGTGGCGACTCTTCAAATCAAAGAACCCAATTCCCAAACGGGAATAGAGTTGGCCTTCCGAATGTCGTAAACCCGATTTCTCGAGAAGAAGGGGGCGTCGACAGCATGGCGACTTTGCTGGGGATTATTTTTAGGCTTTTACCACTTCATGTTATATGTGACTTTACTGCGTTCTTTACTGCTTTGTTTAATGCCTCCATTTGAAACTGACTTGTCTTTTTGTTTCCTTTTCCTTTAACGCTTTCATTTACTGTTTTTCTTCAATACCGTTGCAATTTTCGAGCAATCATTGTAATTATTATGAACGTTAAAATACGTGACAATCTGTTTCATTTTTTGTAATTGCATTCTTCAACATCATATTCCAGTTGTGCCAAACAAATACCATAGCAACGCTTGATGAGTGGTTGCGCTCTTCCAATATTATTACCCCCTAAATTTGGCAAAGGCATATTTACGGTAAAACTAGTCGATCAGCGGTGTAGTCGACGGTTCCGTGCCTTTCCCTCTTGAGTTATCTGCTCAAGGGTACCGGTCTAGCACCCCATAGAAACCTTATTCTGTTAAACTATTCATGCATCACTGTCAAACCTAGTCGAGTCAGTTATGCTGTCCACATAATGACTCTTTGAGATAACTGGGTTCTCCTTGGAACCCAAACGGACAACACCATATTCTGTGCATTTATTTGGAGTCGAGTCCGGTGGGCGGTATGGTCTTAACCACTTTGTTTTGCAGAAAATGAAGAACAAGGTCCCCGACTTCGGTATGGTCAGTATACCCTTACTCTTGCTGACCTGGTGGAGGAATCTCCCATCAAGTGACCAAATCAATGAATGGAAAGAGTGGGTCATCAACGCTAGCGAAAAGCTGGAGTATCTGGAATACAGTCTGCTGGAATTGGAAGGAAAAGTGAGAAAGAGAGTCACCGACTGCTAGAATGCCGAGGGAAACAAAGGAGAGAGCCTAGCAAAAGCATTTCTACTGGAGAATCTACGCGAGCTGGAGGATCTGATCAACGAGAACATTCAACCTTAGGAAGGTCCTTCTGGCACCAAATAGCTAGGAGTCTCTTTTCTTTTTCGCTTCGAAATGTAATAAGGTCAATGGCCATTAGTGATATTTTACTTTATGCAATTTTAGTGTCGTTTTGGGATTCGTCTTATTTTTATTAATAAAATGAGGCATTTAGCATTATAAGTTCTCCAAATCGACTTGTCGCTAGGCCTACCTCGGGCACAACGAGGCACCCAATTTAGGACACGATTTATATTCTTGTACTATGTGTTTAAATATTGCAATATTTTCTCGGAATCCATACTAACTTGTTACTTTTTGTTGTTTTCACTTTTGTTTTTATTCCCCTCCCCAAAAGGTTAGTTCGTGCACTCTGGAAACATTCCACGAGATCCAAGGGACCCTCCACCCACCCATACAGGCTGCACACCTCGACAACTGGACAGTAAGAACCACCAAGGCCCGGAAAGCTTCGGGGTAGCAAGGTTGAACAAAGCACTATGCATTATTTCTGCTTTTTCATTAGTTGATTTCCTTTCAGTATTATCTCTAAATTTTGAAACGAGCTCCGATGTTCGAAACAATTTTGGAATTTATCAAAGTATTTCAATTTCTTATAAGTCTCGCTCTTATTATTTCTTTTTCTCTGCCATTTACTTTACACAGCATTACTATTACTTATCTTGATGAACCGACGAATGTGACATGCGACGAGATAACGCAACAAACGGATATAGACTCAAAAGAGGATGAGAAACCAGAAGAGGTCGTTAAAGAGGTTCAAGTCTTTTGAGAATAGACCTAAGTCTAACCTGGATGAAACCGAGGTTGTCAATCTGGGGGACGCAGAGAATGTCAAGGAAACGCGCATCAGTGTTCACCTGTCACCATCAGAAAAGGATGAGTACGCGGAGTTCTTAAAAGAATATGAGGACGTATTTTCCTGGTCATATGATGATATGACCGTCTAAGTACATCTATTGTAGCTCACAAGTTGCCAACAGATCCGACATGTCCGCCGGTAAAACAGAAACTCAGAAAATTCAAGCCAGACATGAGTTTGAAGATCAAGGAAGAAGTCACCAAGCAAATCAAAGCCAAGGTCCTCAGGGTAGTAGAGTACCCGACATGGTTAGCCAACATTGTGCCAGTGCCAAAGAAGGACGGGAAGGTCAGAGTCTGTGTCGACTATCGGGACCTCAACCGGGCCAGTCCGGAAGATGACTTCCCATTGCCGAACATACACATCCTGATTGACAACTGTGCTAAGCACGAGCTGCAATCATTTGTCGATTGTTTTGCTAGATACCATCAGACATGGATGGACGAGGAAGACGCGGAGAAAACGGCTTTCATTACGCCGTGGGGGATGTATTGTTACAAGATGATACCGTTCGGATTAAAGAATGCTGGGGCCACCTACATGAGGGCCATGACTACTATTTTCAATGACATGATACACAAAGAAATCGAGGTGTATATAGATGACGTCATCATCAAATCCAAGAGAGCCACTGACCACATGGAAGATTTAAGGAAGTTCTTCAACAGATTGAGAAGGTATAACCTGAAACAGAATCCCGCCAAGTGTGCCTTCGGGGTTCCAGTCGGAAAACTGCTTGGGCTCATCGTAAGTCGACGGGGAATAGAACTAGATCCGTCAAAGGTCAAGGCCATCCAGGAATTGCCACCGCCAAAGAACAAGAAGGAGGTTATGAGTTTCTTGGGGAGACTCAACTACATCAGCCGGTTCAAAGCCCAGTCCACTTTCATTTGTAAACCAATCTTTAAGATGTTGAAGAAAGACGCCGCCACTAAATGGACCGATGATTGTCAAAAGGCTTTCGACAGAATCAAGGAATACTGGTCAACGCCGCCAGTCCTGGTCCCGCCCGAACCGGGTAGACCGCTATTGCTCTACCTTGTAGTGTTGGATGGAGCATTCGGCTATGTTTTAGGACAACATGATGAAACGGGAAAAAAGGAGCAAGCCATCTACTATCTCAGCAAGAAGTTTACCCCGTACGAGGCCCGGTATTCCCTACTAGAACGCACGTGTTGTACTTTGACTTGGGTAGCTCAAAAGTTGAGGAACTACTTCTGCGCCTATACCACATATCTTATATCAAGGATGGATCCTTTAAAGTACATCTTTCAGAAGCCCATGCCCACTGGCAAGCTAGACAAGTGGCAATCCTGTTGAGTGAGTTCGACATTGTCTACGTAACTCAGAAAGCATTCAAGGGACAGGCACTGGCAGATCACCTCACTGAGAATCCCGTGGATGGAGAATACGAACCCTTGAAAACGTATTTTCCTGATGATAAGATCTCTTTCATAGGAGAAGACATTGCCGAATCCTATGATGGCTGGAGAATATTTTTCGACGGAGCAGCAAATTTTAAAGGAGTTGGCATAGGAGCAGTTCTGGTATCAAAAACAGGTCAACATTATCCGGTGTCCGCCAAGCTCGGGTTCCCGTGCACCAATAACATGGCCGAGTACGAAGCCTGCATCTTAGGGCTCAAACTAGCCATTGACATGAACGTTCAGGAGTTACTAGTGATCGGGGACTCAGATTTGCTCATACATCAGGTCCGAGAAGAATGGGCAACCAAGAACTCCAAAATACTACCATACTTGCATCATTTACAAGAGTTGAGGAAGAGGTTTACAAAGACGGAATTCCGACATGTCCCCAGAATCCAGAATGAGTTCGCCGATGCATTGGCCACTCTGTCATCCATGATTCAGCATCCAGACAAGAACTTCATTGATCCCATCGCGGTAAAAATCCAGGATCAACCTGTCTATTGTGCTCATGTCAAGGAAGAGGCAGACGGAAAGCCATGGTTCCATGACATTAAGAATTATTTGTCAACAGGAGAGTATCCAGAACTTGCAAACACTACTCACAAGTGCACACTGCGTAGATTGTCCAATCACTTCTTTCACAGCGGAGGAATCCCGTATAGGAGGACTCCCGATTTGGGATTACTAAGGTGTGTCGAAGCAAAGGAAGCATCCAGGCTGTTGGAGGAGGTTCACGCAGGGACCTATGCCCCACACATGAATGGTTTCGTCTTAGCCAAGAAAATACTCCGAGCTGGTTACTTCTGGTTGACCATGGAAACAGACTGCATCCAGTATGTTCGGAAATGCCATCGTTGCTAGATTCATGCAGATATAATAAAGGTGCCTCCTAACGAGCTCAATGCAACAAGCTCACCATGGTCGTTCGCCGATTGGGGGGATGGATGTCATTGGACCTATCGAGCTTGCCGCGTCAAATAGGCACAGGTTCATTCTGGTGGCAATTGATTATTTCACCAAATTGGTTGAAGCAGCATCGTACAAGGCAGTAACCAAGAAGGTTGTGGAAGACTTTGTCCGCGACCGTATCATTTGTCGGTTCGGCGTCCCAGAGTCAAACATCACTAACAATGGTTCCAATCTCAACAGTGATCTGATGAAAGCAATGTGTGAAACCTTCATGATCAAGCACAAGAATTCTACAGCCTACAGGCCTCAGATGAATGCAGCTGTGGAAGCGGCCAATAAGAACATCAAGAAGATACTGAGGAAAATGATAGAAAAACACAAGCAGTGGCACGAAAAGCTATCCTTTGCCTTATTGGGATACCGTGCCACAGCCCGCACATAAACTGGGGCAACTCCCTATATGCTGGTTTATGGTACCGAGGCAGTCATCCCAGCCGAAGTGGAGATTCCCTCCCTGAGAGTTATGCAGGAAGTAGAGCTTCAAGATGCAGAATGGGTAAAGAGTCGCTACGAGCAATTAGCCCTTATAGACGGAAAAAGACTAAATGCAGTTTGGCATGGTCAGCTTTATCAGAATGGAAATAGCAGAGCTTTCAACAAAAGAGTCAGGCGGAGACAGTTCGCGCCAGGGCAGTTAGTACTGAAAAAGATTTTTCCGCACCAAGACGAAGCCAAAGGAAAATTTTCTCCCAACTGGCAAGGTCCGTACATGGTTCACCGGGTTCTAACCAGAGGAGCCCTCACACTCGCAGAAATGGACGGAGAGGTTTGGCCGAAGCCGATCAATTCAGATATAGTGAAACGATACTATGTGTAACCATTATGATTCCTTTATGATGTAATTTGAACTACGCCTGACCTGATTCCTATTTAAGAGGGGATACGTAGGCAGGCCTATGGGTTCGGTCAAAATTCAATAAAATTTTCATTTCCCCCGATATTGGAAACTGGGGCAGAATTTTGAGGAGGACCCTCAAATTTCCGAAGTTGACTTTCACCATTCACCGCGCGCAGCCGTCAGAGGCACCAACCCAGTAAATCGGGGCAGAATTTTGAGGAGGACCCTCAAAATTCCGGAGCAAAAGAGGTTGCAATGTCTTGAACCACGTCGCAGTCGCCGGTTCATCTAAAATCGCTTTTATTATGTATTTTACATCATATTTTTAAAATTATACTACCAAACTATGCATGAATACTATCATAACAGCTTTGTCAGCAACGCTACCCCATTGAAAACAAGAGCCGAGTAGGACAAGCGCAGTCCGGAGAAGACGAACTAACCTTCCCCCTTGACAAAACTCACAATCTTTCATCGAATGCAGGTACCCCAAGACATAGAATCATCGGATACGATTACAAACTCATACTTTTCAGGAATACAACTCTTAGAATCATCACCTATTTTCAAGTGCTACTCGCACGCAACATCCCCAGCAGTGAAAATCAACTAGCAGCTATCGTCTCTCAGCTAAGAAATTTTGTCACTCTTCACCTTTATTTTCGCACACTGCATAAGGCTACCTTTCTGCCTTCCGAGACTAAGCACTGTCTCCATCGTGCATCTCCTTACATTGCATAAGGCTACCTTTCTGCCTTCCGAGACTAAGCACTGTCTCCATCCTGCATCTCCTTGTTTGCATAAGGCTACCTTTCTGCCTTCCGAGATTAAGCACTACCTCCATCCTACGTTCCCTTGCATTGCATAAGGCTACCTTTCTGCCTTTCGAGGTTAAGCACTACCTCCATCCTGCATTCCCTTGCATTGTATAAGGCTACCTTTCTGCCTTCCGAGGTTAAGCACTACCTCCATCTGCATTTCTCTGCATTGCATAAGGCTACCTTTCTGCCTTTCGAGGTTAATCACTACCTCTATCTTGCATGGCTGAAATATCGCCACCTCTTATTTGCATCGGCTAAAAGATCGCCAACTCTATTTAAATCTTTATATCGGCTGAAATACCGCCATTTATGCTTTTCATCAGCTGAAATATCGCTAACTTCATTTAAATCTCTCTATTGGCTGAAAGATCGCCAGCTTATATTTAATCATTGTCGGCTGAAATATCGCCAACTTTATTTTAATCTTTGTCGGCTAAAGTATCGCCAACTTTATTTAAATCGCCATATCGGCTGAAACATCACCAATTTACATTTAAATCCCTATCGGTTGAAACATCGCCATTTATATTTATGCTTTATATCGGCTGAAAGATTGCCAGTTTACATTTGAATCCTTGTCGGCTGAAATATTGCCATTTATATTTATGCCTTACATCGGCTGAAATACCGCCAAATCCTGCATCTCATGGGCTGAAATATTGCCAAACTATCCAAGGGCGTCATTGTTCGGAGGCACCATCTTCATAGCCCGAGAACACCATGCCATGGCCCGAGGACCCCGCTTTATATCCTGCATATCATTATTCAAAGGCATCATGGTTCGGAGGCACCATTGTCATAGCCCGAGATCAGCATTTCATAGCCTGTGAATCCTTTATTATGCGCTTCATGGCCCAGAACGTCATGGTCTGAGGACGTCATCTTAACCGTCCAAAGACAGCATTCATGGTCCAATGGGAACTTGCATCACGTTTAAATTCTGCACGATATGCTTGTATTACTCAATTGCAGGTACATCAGCTGGCAACGGCATTACAACAGGAGCGATTCCGCTCAGGTTCTCGCAACCCATCAGTCCCTGACTGCCCTTCCCAACCTATATATTGCGTCCGTCTCTTGAGAAACCTCCATCGGCATACTCCCTCGATGTATCCCCAACTACATATGACCTGATTCCTGTAAAACCAGGGATATGTAGGCAGCTCAGAAACCAGAGCTCGGTCAAAACCTTTGCAAGTCGTTTCTCTCGGTCAAAATTGGTCACCATATCTTTACCCGACAACTCTTTCATCCTTCCCGGGTAAAGAGGGGCAGCTATTGATACCCAAGTTTTCCCTATGTATTTTATATACTCAAAATGTTCTCAAAATAGTATGTAAATGCATATATAGGCATGCCCAAGAGTTTTGGTATTTTTTCCTTATTTTTTAAAGATTTTAAAATCAATTTGTTGTCTATTTTAATAGTACAAAATTCAATAATTATTTCCAGACTATCATTTTTGGTGAAAAATATATTTTATTCTCATATTTACACCCAGATATAATTAAGGTGATTTCTGCATATTTTGTATAATTTTGTTTGGTATTTTTAAAGCTAAATTGCTATAATTACAATTATAGCCTATTTTCCGATTAATAGTATTTTATAATCATAAAATTGCTCCCGGTATTTTTTAATGAACATTTATATGTTATTAATCAATTTAGTGCTTTTAATTGGTTTTGGAAATTATTTTAACTATTTTTTTATTAAATTAAAAGGGGAATATTGGCTATTTAACGTATAACCCATTTACATTTCAATTATAGCCACATTACAGCCCCGATTTAAACCCAATTTTAACGGCCCAATACCCTATCTGAACCAACCCAGCCCAATCCCTGGTTGACCCGGTCCACTCCTATTTTAATCTGAGCCGTTGATCAAATGAGATCAACGGCCCAGATTAAGTTACCTTAATTAAACCCTCACCTACCCCCTTTCCCCGACTCATTCTTTCACAACTCACTCTCTCTCTCTATCTCTCGATCTCTCTCTGTGACTCTCTAGAAGTCTCCTTGACTTCTTCCCCTCCGGTGAGTTCTGTCTATCTTCGCTGGTTGGTTTCTCAACGGAAACCTTGGTTCTTCATCATCTCTTGGTCATCTACTTACCTCTCACCGGTCCAGTGATACCCTGGGGTCCTCACGCGAGCTCGAAACGGTTCTCTTGCCTCCCATTGTCCCATGCCACTTTCCGGCCTCCCCGACCATCTGAATAATGGTCTACAACCTGTTCCGGCTTAAGCCGATGCCATCTCTGAGGTTCTTACTCTTCTTTGGGTTCCACGAAACCCTAACCCCATGTTCTTCAATTTATTTTAGATCTACTCTAGATCTACAGTATTACGAAGTTTTTCTACGTTTCTTTTCTCTGAAAAAAAGCCTCATCTTTAAACGATCGTTCAATTTCAAAATTAGGGTTTCTTAACCCCTTTTCAAAAAATGGTTTTACTTCTAATCTAGTGATTTCTACTGTATTTTGAACGATCCTCTTATGTTTGCATTGCTATCTGAGTTACTAGGCTGGAAAGCCCTAATTCTTTCTAGCCCGTTTTGACTATGTGTGTTTGTTTCTTGTGAAGCTGTTCATGTATTCTCTGTGATTCTCGTTGTTAGGAATCTTTATCCTCTAATGTTCTATGACCCCCTGTTTACGGCTTCTCTGATTTAAGTGCTATTTAATGGCTTTTAGGTCTGACTACTTGTTTACCTAAAGACTCCATCGATTCTATGCATCGACTACTTGACAATTTCTCCTATAATTATGTATTGCTTCCTTATTTGTGAGATGTTTTCCCTAGTTAGCACTGATTTCTCGAGATTTTCAGTCTCATCCGTGGTACTCTGATTGATTTTTTCAGAATTAGATTGAATTCTACCTTACTTATGTGTAATATATATCTTCCTTGTTTAAAACATTCTGTATTTGGCCTTTATTATATGCCACATGAAGTTACTGGTCTAATTGGGTTAAAATCAGTCTATGAGTTGATTCCTTTTCCTTATTTAGCTATGATTGTACCGTTTGAACTTGATTCCCTAATTAGAGGAGTCTGTGTCTTTAATTGATGCTGAATGATTATTGTTTCCATAATTATGTAAAGACTAGTACTCCTTACCTTATTTTTCTTACTCGTTTTCAGCATTATAAATACTCTATTCTCTTTTGCATAACACACGAAATATCACTAAGCCATACACAAACGCATACACACAGAGCATACTAATATCTTTCTGAGTTATCTCTTACTCTCATACATATTCTCTTTGCTTCTTGTAATAGTTACTGATCACTCAGTCGGGTGAAAGCCAAGACTGAGTAATTACTGTTGCTCTCTTGCATCTGCATACTATTGTCCTGCTGCTCTCTTTCTTGTTCTGCATACTATTGTCCTGTTGCTCTACCTCTCTGCACCTTGCTGTTCTGTTCTCACTCTTGACTGGTATGTTTCTAGTTTAAGTTTAACGTATCCCAAAACAACATGTTTCAGTTCATGTTAAGATTCCTGTTATTCCTTTTGTGCTTTTACTTATGGTTCTATTTTTACGATGTAACTAGCATGTCTATGTGATTTTCCTTTCCCTTTGGTCTAATATGTCTCTTGCTTTCCTTTGTGTCACCCACTATGACTTTGTTTGATTTCTACGAAGCTAGCATACTTGTTTTGTCTATGTGCTTATCCTTTCTCTTATCTCAGCGTGACCCAATGTTCTCTTATATGTTTTCATCCTCTGCCTAACGTCTACTACTACAAACTTGTACCCTTCCCCCTAAGTGTTATATGATCTAATGTGTGACTCTGTTTGACACTTAATGTTGTTGGACTTTTGGCATGAACACTATGTGATAACTATGTTGTAATGCTAGTCTAAGTATTAATTGTGTATAAGTCTACTTCTACCATGTGATTTATCTGTCCCCCAGTCCCTATCCCTACTTGTGTTTGCTTCCCGAACTCTGCATATCTTCTGAGTTGTGATTGTCCTATTTCTTTCCTTTCTCAAACTTGTTTTTCATAAAAAACAAACTCCCAGTTTGTTCCCTGGAACTATTTTCTTCCAAAACTGGTATTTCAATGTCAACTCTTTTAAACTTTATCACACCCTCAGTACTCCTAGAGTTTAGGTTCTACCCCCTTCGTGTAAGCATTGCCTTGGGCACCTTTGAGTACCCATTGAACTTTGATGCACAAGGCTGGTAATTACACACTGTACTTGTTCATCATTTTTGGTAAATGTTTGGGTGTTGGTATTGGCCAAGGATCCAATGGGGCCCTAGGGAGCTTTGCCGCACCCAGACCACGGCTGTGAAACTCGAAAGAAGTGAGAGTGGAAGATTGGGCCTGGTTGAAGGCTCCCTATAGAATAGCTTCTTATTTTATTCTTTACTGTAATTCAGCTATCTTGGTTTGTAAAAACTTGTAAACAACTGATTGGGGTTATAGTGAAATTGGGAAGGGTTATGCATGGTTAGTGTAAAGTAATGGGTAGAAAACATACTTATAGGACTTTACATACTTATTTGTGCAATAGATATCCTGTATAGGACATGCATCTCATATCCTAGCAATCCTGTTTTTTTTAGGCTTTTATTTTCAGCCAATTATCATACTCATTTCGTAATCATGATCTGTTAACAACCAATAAGTAATTGTCATAAAACTACTGCTGCATTCTCACTGGCATTTAGAGACCATGTTTTAGGACTATTGTGTGCATTTGACATCATGTCACTTAGGGTTTTATTCTGCCAGAGTTGCAATTAGCTGAATGCCTCACCAGTACGGTTAAAACCGTTAATACAAGTTTGGTTTACTGTGCCCTTTTAAAACTGGGATTAATATGCATGCTCACCCCTTTAGGGTAATTAGGCAACCTATACGCCGCATAGGCAAGCTTTAGGCCCTAATAAGAATCGATTAACCCTGTTCTTATCAGTTTAAGACTAATCAGCTTTTGTTTAATTTAAATTCTGCCGCTCTCATTCCTGTTGTGACTCTCTGGAGGTCACTCTTTTACTAAAAATCTCTTTATCTGGAAACCTGTTGCGTATTTATATGCTCTCATTAATTTTCCTTATTCTTGCTCTATTAAGTTTTCAAATTACTGGTTTACCTTTCTGCCCAGGATCACGTTATTTTGATACTTCTCTAATTAAACTATTGTACTTTCAAATCCCCACTTTTGCCAAACGATGTTTTAACAGTTCCCCCACATTTACTTACTCAACTGTTTTTTAGTTGTATTTCTGCAAGTCAAACAGTCTTCGAGTCACTCAGTTTTAATTAAACCTTCTACCTTCACAGAAACTTACTGTTTTTTATTCCAACATTCCTGCTTTTTAAACTCTTAACCTTGAGACTTTAAATGTGTTTGAGACGTGCTAATTATGTGTTCACTTGTGGAGGGATTTGTGAGCCTCTTATTTGCCTTTGTATGTTCCCTTTATGTGTAGTCCTACTTGTTATGTATGTCGCCTACCATTTTGTCCTTTAAACCTAAGGGTTCAGCCTAGTACTTACCTTGTAGGAATAGTAGTCCTAAATACCCTCTAGGACTTATAGGACGGGACGGGTAATAGCACGCAAAAGCATTCGTGACCAATCCACACGCTTAAATAACCTTTACGGGGTAGGAAGGGTAGATATGCAGATGATGACCGATGTGCTAATATCACGTGCGACCCCTCTTTGAGGAGTGATTGCTGGGTATTGCATTGATGTGATCCATATTAATCATAAACCTAGGACCCCTTTTCCTTTGTTTGTCTTTGTTTGCTTTCTTTAGAATTGTTTAGACCTTTCAAATCTCTGCTCTCTTTCTACTTACTTTCACAAGTTTCAATTTAATTGCAAGTCCTTATTTGAGCTTTGATTGTTTATTTGTAATGTCACAACATAGCATCGCCGGGAACCACACTAGTGGATCTTGAGGGGTGCCTAACACCTTCCCCTCGAGATTATTTCTAGCCCTTACCCGAACTCTGGTTTTCCATCAAAAACCCTTAGTGTCCTAATGCACTTAATCATTAGGTGGCGACTCTTCAAATCAAAGAACCCAATTCCCAAACGGGAATAGAGTTGTCCTCCCGAATGTCGTAAACCCGATTTCGCGAGAAAAAGGGGGCGTTGACATTAGCTACTCAGTAGTCTGGTACAAACTGGTACTATTCTTGTAGATGTTGTCAGCTTTGACCTTGTGCTTAGGGAACATCCCGTTTTTCCATGATAACCATCAATTTATGCTGCCCCGAGGTCGAACATAAAGAAACATCGAGGTTGAAACCTCGAGCTGTACACCCGAGCCATCGAGGTGAAGCTACGAAGAGACATAATGATCATAAAATCAGGCTCTCTGATTTTACCTATATATAGTTACGTTAAGAAAACACATAAGAGTTCGGAGTATTATATGTGCAGCATATATGTTGACATTCATACAGACATAGAAGACTCCGATATAAGTTAAAAAGGAAGAATTCAGCCCAGGGCATAGACAAAGGAATTAGTCGTTAGAAGATTGTATCATGGATATTCCATAAAGCCCATGAAAGGCTAAAGTAATAACTAATACCACGAGCCACGGATCGGAAGATAGCTTAAGCCTACATAAAGGCTGACCAGAAGGAAGGGGAAAGTAAAGAGTTACATCAACCAAGTAACCAGGAGTCTGAATATTGGACCTAGAAAATAATAGAAATCATGATTGAGAACATTGCAGGATCAGCCTTAATATCAGAGGTACAAGAGAGAAAGTACAACCACCATATAACGACCCTACGATAAAGCCAGTTTGAAAAATACTAGCCTTATAAGAAGTCATTACGAAGCTCCCACAGGATAATGTATGCACCAGAGATGCAAGTATTATAATAGAGCTTCAAGTTATGGACGTGAGTTATACTTATATGGAAGGGAGTTCTGTCGCGCCCCCTTTATCCCTTGCGGGATCCGGGTTTCGATGTTCATAGGGGAACAACTCATTTCCTTTTAGGAATTCGATATTTGAAGAGTCGCAACCTAACGGATTATGGTGTGTTAGGGCACCTAAAGCGATTAACTCATATAACTAGTTTGCATTACCAGAGATTTAGGGTAAGGGCTTGAAATAACCTTGAGGGGATGGTGTTAGGCACCCCTCGCGGTCCACAACGGTCGGTCCCGACCGAACTTAAACTATGTGAATTAGCCATTTTCACAAATAAACACTTTTAACACATACTCGCAAGTAAAGGCATGGCTGACATTCTAAGCACATGTATGATTCAAGTAATGAAACAAGGGAAAAGGTTTGAACAAGTTGCATATATATAAAGGAAAGTAAATTCATTTAAACAATGGGAGTTGGGAAAGAGGGGTCCTAGTTTGGTAAGCCTACAGGATCATACCCACAGAATGCCCGGTAATCACTCCTCGATGAGGGGCTACACGTGACATTAGAGCATAGTCATCATATCCTTACTGCCCAATTCCATCCTCTTGGTCATAGCCTAAAGCGTTCTATCGACCTTGAAAGATATCCTACGCGTGCACTACCCGTCCCTTCCTTGTGGCCCTGGAGGTATTTAGGACCTCTAGTTTAGGTAGTTCTAGACCATCCTAAGGTAATTAAAGGAGAAAATTCTAGGCGTCAATCAAAACAGTTAGGACTGCATTAAAGAGAGAACAATGAAAGGCTCACATCTTTACCTACACAAACAGAACTGGTAAGTGCACGTCTCAATTAACAGTTTCAGGTATTTAAGAGAAAACCTTAGAACATGATATGTAGGTGAATAGAGAGTATACAGTATTGAATTAGGACCAAAGTGTCAAACACCTATTCAGCTTGCCAACTAATTTTAGAATTGTTGAATATGAGCAGTCATAGATAACAGAACATAGTTTTATAGTTGCGGGATTTTTGATCGCCCTACAGGCTTGCCTATGCATATAAGAGTGATGTTCTTTGAGCATGGTATCTATTATTGATCAAGAATGCAGTAAAATAGTAAACAGACAACTTGAGATTTTATAGGCATCCTTTCTAATAATATTATTAACACGAAAATAGTAGGTTATTTAATCTGATTCAGACTTTACAAGCACGAGATAAGCTGATTTTAAATCTAACTAAACTTGTTTTAGATCCTATAGGCATGATTTCTAATTTAAAATAAGGTGAAGAAAGCAGAATTTATTTGACCAAAGCGAAATCTCTATAGGCATGATTTCTATTACAGCTGATTTTAAATCCTATAGCCATATTATCTAACACACACACATTTGAATCGAAATGGACCCTATAGGCATGTTATCTAACAAACACATTTGAATCGAAATGGAACCTATAGGCATGTTATCTACCCAAACATTATCCACAGTATGTGACTACCCACCCTTTTTCACTAATCACCCCAATGTTGGTTTACAATAATTGTTACAGACCAAGAGTTGAACATAAATTACATAAATAAAATAGAAGTTGAGCTATAGGGAGCTGAAGTAGGCCCAAAGTGATTTCCAAACATGCAGTAGTCTCAAATGCCCAAGGTTTCGTAGCCAATTTCATGTCTAGGTGTGTCAGAGTTCTCTAAGGACCTCAAAGATCCCGGGTAGTGCTCACACATAGACCATTTTCAAATAATAATTGATTTATGTGCAGTGTGGAAGTGCCATCCCTGATATGCCAGAGTTCAGAGAGATCTCAAGAGTCTCTAAGCAGTACACATACCAGAGGGTCAGGACTTAAATAATCTAGGAGTAAATGAAATTGCATAATGGTTTGAAAGAGTTTAATAGACAGTGTAAAGAAAGTTCTTTGGAGTGAAAAGAATTTCTGAAAACCCAATACTGATTTAGTGGTAAAACAGTTTGAGGAAAATATGAAAAACAATCTGCAATCAGAACACAAGTCATAGAACAAACAGGCTTTAGGAAGTACATTGGCAAACAGCTTTCACACAAAGGAAGAGGGCCTGGGAACACATGACACATAGCGTTCTTAAGGGGCTCTACAGAACTGGTAGGTTAGATAGAATGCAGGTCATGCAACAAAGATCACAGCAAAAACATGTTGAGGACATATAAACAACAACTAGAGTCACTCTAGGGAGATTAACTAACTTAGCAGGAGTAAGGCAGAACAAGAAATGATTTAAATGGACATGCTAGGAAAGTGTTAACAAGTGTAGGCATGCTAGTTACACAAAATCATAGTTTAGGCATGCTAGATAAACAATAGTCAGACAAACATGATAGCTACATATGTAGACATGTTAATCAAGATAGTAGACAAGCAAGTAAAGTGGAAACATGCTAATCACAAATTTGAACAGGCATTATTTGGCATGCTAGGTAAGCAGTAAATAGAGGCAAGAATGGAATGAGGCCATATGAACTAAAATAGTAAAATAATCACATAAGTTTAGATTCATAAAATTAATCAGAAGCATACCTAGTTAAAGAAAGAAAACACAAGATGTGAGAAAGGTATTGTGCAATTTCCAGCCTTGGCTTGCATCCAGCTAGAATAACAGAGATCACAAGTAGCAGAGAGAGTAGAGAGAGCTTTTTTAGAGCGTAAAAGTGGTAGTTTCTGAACTATTGTTCGTGTCCAGAAGTGTGAATAGGTAAAGGCATATATAGTAGTCACGATTTAAACAAAGCAAGGTAAAGAATTAATTATGTAGCTATTAGGGAAATTCACAAAATCAGTCACACGCATGAAATAAGTAAGTCTTCCCCTTAATCAAGGAATAATCACTCATCGGTAAAAGCAAGAAAGATATTTAAGGAAGGAAATCAAGTAAAACTTGGGTACAGAGCAGGTAATTAGGGGTGAATGAACAGTAGTTCAATTAAGGAAATAATTAGTGAGAATCAGCAAATAACAAATAAGGCAAGAGAAAACTAATTAAGGAAAGAAGTTCAATCAAACCGAGTAGAGAAGTAAGAATCAAAGGTTTTGTTAAGGAAAAGAGTTCAGATTAACCAAAAATAAGAACTTCAGAATAGTGAAGGGTTTAACTAAAAGAGAAAATCACGTAAGAGTCAGCAACTATCACAGACAATTCGAATAGGCAAGGAAGGAATAGTCTGGACTCGTCACATAGGTTTTAACGAAGCAAATTGGTAGATCAAAAATTCAAAACAACCCCGATTTAGGGAGAAAAATATAGGTTTACCATGAATAGCCAGAATGAACATAGACATATAGAATCAGTAGAAAAATTGAACCAAGAAACTTAATAGAGGCATATTATTATAAAAAATCCCAAGACATCTAATTGGCTAAAAAAAATCACAAGAACCAAAGCAATGACAAAGTCAGTACACAAGTAAGGTTAGACCAAACCTTACGAAATCGGTTAAAACATATAGGAAACAGAAGATTAAACACTCAAAATTATCAAATATTTTGGAAAAAGAAATTTCCAGGAGACCCTAGTTTAGAAAATTGGAAAACCATTCGAAAATCAGTCGGTTGTTGTAAAAATCAAAAGGTTCTTGTAAAACTCATACAAAATAGGTTCGATCTATCTCAGATCTTGCAAAGATTTGAGAAGTTAAAAGGACAAAAATTAGGGTTTCGAGAAGTACAACACAGAGGCGAGGAAGCAAGCTTAGAAACCCATAGATCTAAGGCGATATAGGAAGATCTTACTAAGAATCAAACTGGAGCAGCCTGAAACAGGCGAGAAACGGCCACAGATGCATACAGACTAACCCCGGTCCCTTGAGGACCTTGGAGATGGTGATACTAATATGGTAAAAGCCATTAGAGGCCTGGGGGTGGTGAGAATCCACCATGAATGGCCGTAGATGATTGCCGACGAGGGTGGATTAAGGTTTAGACTTGAGAGAATTTGAGAGAAGAGAGGATTAGGTTATGGCGGGGGAGGCGAGGGAAATGATTAGGATTTGGGGGGTATAGGTTAGTTTATTTCAGGAAGGGGGAATCTGGACCATTAATCACAATGATCAACAGCCAATATTTGCCCGGGTATTGGGTTGGGACAGGTGGGTATTGGGCCTGGGCTGGTATATAAGGAGTTTGGGCTAATTAATCGGCTAAGTTTTAAATGAAAAAGGGCTATTTGTTAAATATGTAACTAATTGCTAAAAAAACTTTAAAAAAATGGTTAGTAAATTATAAAAAAATTATCTTCATGCATGGAAATGTTTTAAAGTAATTACATAATATTTAAAAAATGTTGAAGGTTATTTTTCGATAAAATAATGTAATAATGCATGCATAGGCTAT
The DNA here is from genome assembly GCF_001879085.1 of Nicotiana attenuata. NCBI lineage: Eukaryota > Viridiplantae > Streptophyta > Magnoliopsida > Solanales > Solanaceae > Nicotiana > Nicotiana attenuata. The sequence continues at coordinate 368,221 of NW_017670617.1, forward strand.
AATTGCAAAGTAATTGCAATCGTATCCTGAAAATACAGATGTGGCTATTTGTGCATTAATTGAAACTTAATACCAATGCAAATGATAAAATTAAGCCACAAAAATTATAAAAAAAATTTTATGATGCAATTTAATGATTGTTTTATAAAATAAATGTTGGGAGAAATTAGTTAAAATGTTTTAAAATGCAAAAATTTTACAAAAAATACAAATTGATGCCCAGACATAGTTTTGAAATATTATGGGATAAATTGGATATCAACAGCTGCCCCTATTTACTCGGGAAGGATGAAAAGAATTTTCGGGTAAAGTGATGATCGCCAATTTTGATCGGATGGGATTTTTTGAAAGACCGAGGCCAGACCCTGGTCTTTGAGTTGCCTGCATATCCTTGGTTTTATATGAATCAAGCCACGTGTAGTTCTGGATTCATTGGCGGAATATACCGATGAAGTCATTACAAGAACGTACACGAGATTTTGGAGTGGATGCAAGAGTGGTGAATGGTCCAAGTTTGAAATAGTTGAAGGAACTGGAGCAAGGTCACTCCTGCTAGGATAGCAGTTGCTTACTGGTGACCCGTAGATAAAGAGAAGTTACGAACATGTATTTGTGCAAAAATTTTAACATGATACATGTTCCCTTTGGACGATGAAAGTTGTCTTCGGACGGTTAAGGATGACGTCCTCAGACCATGACGTCCTAGGCCTTGAATTGTTTAGTGAGGAACTCGCAGGCCATGAAATGATGTTCTCGGGCCATGAAAATGGTGCCTCTAAACCACGACGCCTTTTAATAATGATGTGCAAATTTGAGAGATCCTCAGGACATGGCATGGTGTCTTCCGGCTATGAGAATGGTGCCTTTTAGAGTATGACGCATTTGGATAGGTTGGCAATATTTCGGCCCATGAGATGCAATAATATGATTCAACCAAGACAAGGCTTACTCTTGTAAAGGGAAAAGCTTAGCCCAATCGAAAAACAAACAGATAGTACCAGAATGAATCGATA
>NW_017670617.1:369419-416679 GCF_001879085.1 Nicotiana attenuata
TTCCGATCTATGCACGATGGAGGAAGGGATTACCCTCATGCACGATGGAGGCAGGGATTACCCTCATGCACGTATGAACTCAAGAATTAGACTCGTGCAAGTAGGGAGGCAGGGATTAGCCTCATGCAGGTATGGATTCGAGGATTAGAATCACGCAAGTAGGGAGGCAAGGATTANGGCAAGGATTAGCCTCATGCAAATATGGAGGCAGGGATTAGCCTCATTCAAATATGGTGGCAAGGATTAGCTCATTGAATTATGGAGGCAAGGATTAGCCTCATGCAAGTATGGAGGCAGGGATTAGCCTCATGCAAATATGGAAGTAGGGATTAGCCTTATGCAAGTATGGAGGTAAGGATTAGCCTCATGCTAATATGGAGGAAGGGATTGGCCTCATGCAAGTATGGAGGCAGGGATTAGCCTCATGCAAATATGGAGGCAAGGATTAGCCTCATGCAGACAGGGAGGCAAGGATTAGCCTCATGCAGTTTTGGAGGCAGGGATTAGCCTCATCCAGGTATGGGGGACAAGGCTTAGTCCCATTCAAAGAGCGAGTAGCAAATAAGAGTAGTATATTTCTTAGCTGGAGATATATTCGGTGTTTGATGGCCGGATTGCTAGTGAACATGTTTGTGAATGCTATCGCTACATCAAATGTGCCTACGTTCAAAGAAAAATTGTAAGTTTTGTGAGGGGGGAGGTTGGTTTGTGTTTCTGTCCGCTGGCCTTGCTTTGCTCTGTTCTGGAGGCCTTTTCGAGTTTCCCTGGGTAACACCTAACCATTACGGAAATAGGGTTTTCAAAAATATGTGGTTTTTAATAAAAATATAGTCATTTTAGAAACACATTCATATATCAAGTGATTATTAGATGAACTAGGGACTGTAACACATTTCAGAGACATTGCAGCTTTCTCATGTAAGAATTTTGAGGGTCCTCCTCAACATTCTGCCCCGGTTTCGTAGATAACCCTTCGGTTGTTTGCAAACATTGTTGAACCTTCCTCGGAATTTTGAGAATCCTTCTCAAAATTCTGCCTCAGTTTCTTAAGCGATTTCCGACCATCTAGTATATGTTGGCATTGGCCGGACTTTCTCCGGAATTTTGAGGGTCCTCCTCAAAATTCTGCCCCAGTTTCTTATTTGGGGAAAATGGTAATTTTATTATGATATGTGTCGTGCCCCCTTTTTTCCTCCACGGAGAAAGTCCGGGTTTCGACATTCATGGGGTAGTAACTCATTTCCTTTTTAGGAATTGGGTATTTGAAGAGTCACCACCTAACGGGTTATGGTGCGTTAAGACACCTAGAGCGATTAACAATGGGATTGGTTTGCATTACCAGAGATTAGGGTAAGGGCTCAAAATGACCTCGAGGGGAAGGTGTTAGGCACCCCTCTTGGTCCATAACTTTGGGCCCCGGCCGAACTTATACTTACAAATTAGTCCATTAACAAATAAATAGTTGAATCAAATCGTCTGCAAGTAAAGCACGCTGGACGTTTTATAACTCAAATAATAAGGCAAAGATTTTGAACAAGTTGTATACATATAAAACAAAGTTTTTAAACAAAATGAATTTTGGGAAAGGAGGAGTCCTAGGTTGGTTAGCCTATAGGATCACCCCACGCAATTTCCGGTAAACACTCCTCAATGAGGGGCTACACGTGACATTAGCGCGTAGTCATCGTATCCCATATCTACCCTTCCCGCCCCCTTAGTGGTTATTAATGCGAGTGTTGGGTAGCGATCTCTATTACGTGCTGTTACCCGTCCCTTCTTAATGGTCCTGGAGGAAATTTAGGACCTCTACCTATAAGTAGTTCTACACAGACCCCTAATGTTTTAAAGGAGAAAATACCAAGGCGACAAGTAAGAACACATAGGACTTTAGCAAATAAAAAGCATGAAATAGTAGATAAGGGGCTCAGGTTCACCTCCACAGAAATGCATGTAAACGGCACGACTCAAACAAAAATAAGGGCAATATTGTTAATGATGTCTAGGCGAATATCAGAACATATGAGATAGCCAGTTTTTATTCTCAGAAGTAATGGCCCTATCAGTTTTCCTACTGATTTTTAAGCCTGTTAAAATCAGAAGGGCATTAAGTAGCAGAAATAGTTTCAGAGTTGCATGATTTGAAAACGCCTTATAGGCTTGCCTACGCGCTGAATAGTGGTATCCTAGGAGCATGATAACTAAGTTTGATATAGTAAAATATCGGGCAGATTTTAAAATAGACTCTTAAGTCCCTGTGGGCATGCTGTCTAGTGATATATTAGGGAAGTATTTGAAAGAATTCATTTCAGGGAAAACAAACCACTAATTAGACTAGTTTCGAAGTAAACTAATCCTGAATTGGACTGACTTATTTAAACCAAACTGATTTTAGATCAATAGGCAGAATTTCGGATGTTGTTCCCTATAGGCATGATATCTAATTGTTAAGAGCTGATGTTAGAAACTTGTAGGCATGATAAAAAATGAAAGCACATATAAATACCCGTTATAACTGAAGTTGGAGTGGATTATGTCCTATAGGCATGGTATCTACTTGTGAAATTGATTTTAAGACCTATAAACATGATTTCTATAATTGGAACCACTTGATACCTATAGGCACAATTTCTAATATGATAAGGCAAACATAACAAATATAAAACCCTATAGCCATGGTTTCTACCCATTTACCCCACAAATATGTAACTACCTACCCTTTTTCACTAGTCACTCCAAAATTCGTTTACAAATTATTACAAACATGATGAATGAATTACATAAATAGATAGAAAGAAAAGAAGAAGTTACACTATAGGGAGCATGAAGCAGGCCCAAGTGATTTCCACGACCTCCAATAGCCTCAAATGCCAATTTCATAGACAGTGCATCAGACTTCCCTAAGGATCTCAAGGATCCCGGGTATTGCTCACATAGAGACTTGGTAACCAAATTGAGTAAGTGCAGTGTGGAAGGGCCAGCCTTAGTGTGCAAGAGTTTAGAGGGTTCTCAAGAGAATCCCACGGCAGTACACACACTGCAGGGGGCAGAACCTAGTGACTTAGGAGTAGAGTGAGACTGCTTGACATAGTTTGAAAGGGTTTCAGTAGGAGAATAGTGTTAAAAGAGATTTACTTGAAATAGTTTTGTAAATAAGAGGGTTGTTTAGTAAAACAACTTTTGAGAACAGTAATGTAATTGAACAAACAGCAGGTCAGTCAAGCAAGTTCAGTAATCACTCAGGGAACAAATCTCCACACAGGGTCAATTGGGGGTTGGGGACAAATAGGGCAGGTATGAAGAACATATAACAGGCGTAAGTCCTTTGCACTTAGTGCGGGTAGTAAGACATGAATTCAGGAGTGTTAATTAGAACATAGTTACAGAACCAGAGATGCCTAGGGAGATTCATGGGAGTTGGGAGATCGTAGGGTATAGGATTTTATACTAAACAAGGCTGAGCATAATATTAAAACAACTTGGGCCAATAGCCCAATAAGTACATACTAGAAATAGTAGACAAGCATTAAATAGAGCAGAGTCAAGTTACTAGTTCATAAGAGCATGCTGAAGCAAATAGATTAAGTATATGTTGAACACCAAAAGCATAGGTAGAAATAAATCAAGAACATGATGAACTGAAATAATAAAAGAAACATATCATGTTTGAGGCTCGAATTGAAATCAGAGCAAACCAGTATAGAGATAGTAAACACAAGGTGAAGAGTAGGAGAGCACAATAATTAGCCTTGGATTATAGCAGGCTAATTAAAAATGATATCAAGTAACAAAGAAAGAAAGTAGAAAGCTTTGAGTGAGAGAGATAGAGAGAGAGAGAGAGAGAGAGAGAGAGTTTGAACCAATGTGTTCGTGTGTTTGTGTTAATGGGAGAGTATGTATATATAGTAGTTCGAAACTAGGTAATATAAGGCAAGAATCACAATAGTATAGTAATAATGGAACTCAGAACAAATTAGAGCAAAATCAGGACAAGTACTCCCTTAATTTAGGCGAATCAGTTCAAACGGTAAGAACAAGTAACAAATAAGGAAAGAAAATCAATGTATGACCAATAAGGGAAGATTTCAAATTCAGTAAGTATAGGGTAAACAATTAGGGCTAAGTTCAGAAAACTCTAATTAAGGAGATAGTCAGTAGGAATAAAATACCAATGCATACATGGTAGGCGATCAATCAATTTGAATAGAAAGGGTAGGAATCGAAGGTTTAAAGGAATGTCTTCCAATCAAACCATGAAATAGGGAATCCAGAACCAATCAAAGAGAAAGTCATGATTTAGTATTCAACATATAAATAGAGTAAGATAAGAATAACCAGACATAGCAAACATGCAGGTTAAAAAGCATCGATAGAAAGAGGCAAGTCTTGAACAGTCAAGATGAGCACAAGCACATAGAGGTGATATAAGTTAGGCTAAAAACTCAGCAAGAACATTTTCGAGGCAAGATAGTCACGGAAACTCAAACAAGAAACGATAAGTCATGCTAATACACATAACCAAATGAAGAACTCTAGAAAATTAGGGCTTTCACCATAGACGAGTTGAAGAGGTATTAAAATCATAGAATCAATCAAAATATGCAAGAAATAGAAGTTTAAATACAATGAATCAGTTAAACAAATTTTAAAAGAAGTTCCGAAACCCTAATTTTTAGAAGAAGGTGAAAAACACTTGAGATCAACGATTGTTGTAAAAGAGTTCCAAAGACAATGTAAAACATCAAAGAAACAAACTCAAATCATTCTAGATCTGTACAAATCTAGGAGATATAGGCTGAAATTAGGGTTTCAGAAGAAACCCATATAGAGATGAAAGAACCTGTCTAGAATCCCAAGGATCGTAACAAATACAGCATGATTTTGCTCGAAATCACACTGAAGTAGCCAAGAAGAGACAAGTGACGAACCCTATATGCAAGTCGGCATGGCCTTGGGCCCTTGAAGACCTTAGAGAAGGCAAGCATGGCATGAGAGAAGCCATTGGAGGCTTAGGAGTCGATGAGAAGTCACCGAAGATGGCCGGAGAAGAGAGGTCGGCGGTTGAAGGGCTAGGGTTTTGTTGAGAGTTACTGAGAGAGGAGAAGATCTTAGGGCGACGGGTTCTGGGAAATGATTGGGGTTGGTGGTGGTTTAGGATTAGAAAAGGCAAGAGTCAATACTGGTCGTTGATCTCTCATATCAACGACCATGATTTAATTGGTTTTCGGTCAGGTAGGCGTGTTTAGGGCTTGGGTCGGGTAATTTGATTAGGAATTGGGCTGGGGTTGGATTAAAATTGAGGCTAAATTTGAAATGCAATCTGGTTATATTTTAAATAGCCAATTTGTCCCTAATAATTTATAATAAATAACATAAAGTTTCTAGAAAATAATTTTGTGTACTAAAAATGATTTAAAATATATATTTAACATTTTAAAAATATAGAAGATCAATTTTATGCATATAAATATAGTTATACATTAACACAGCTAACATTGCAATTATATGCAATTTAGCTTTAATAATACAAAATGCAATTATAAAAATACAATAAAAATATTTTAACAATATTTTGGCATAAATATAGAATTTAAATGACTAAGTCACCACAACAATAATTTGAGTGATAATTATTGGGGATTTTATGAGTAAAAATGGGAGGAAATAAATCAATTTAAAATTTTAAAAATTATAGAAAAATTATAAAAACCTTGTTCATGCTTATAAATGCATATGTATTCCATTTTGAAAGTACTTATGCGTATTAAAAATATATAGGAAAAAATTGGGTATCAACAGCTGCCCTTCTTTACCTGGGAAGGATGAAAGAGTTTTCGGGTAAAGAAATGATGGCCAATTTTGACCGGACGAGATATTTTGAAAGACAGAGGCCGGACATCGGTCTTCGAGTTGCCTACATATCCCTGGTTTTACATGAATCAGGCCACGTGTAGTTCTGGTTTCATCTGCGAAATATGCCAATGAAATTATTGCCAGAACGGACACGCGATGCCGAAGCAGCTATGGTTAGCGGTTAAAGCTCGGGACAGTTTGAAGGAACTGGAGCGAGATCGCTCCTGCTAGGATAGCAGTTACTTACTGGTTACCTGCAGATAAAAGATGCTACAAACATGTATTTGGGAAAATTTAAATATGATGCAAATTTCTTTTGGACCATGAAAGTTGTCTTCAGACAGTTAAAGATGAGTCCTTGGACCATGATGTCCTAGGCCTTGAATTGTTTACTGAAGGATTCGAAGGCCATGAAATGATATTCTCGGGCCATGAAGATGGTTCCTCTGAATCATGACGCCTTTGAATAATGGTGTCTTCCAGCTGTGAGGATGATGCATTTAGACTATGACGCGTTTGGATAGATTGGTGATGTTTCAGCCCATGATATGCCGTAATAAGATTTTGACAAGACGAGGCTTAGTCTTGCAAAATGGAGAGCAGAGGTTAGCCCGATAGAAGAGCAAATAGATAGTGCTTGAAATAGAGCAAAATTGGTGCGAAAAGGGACAGTGCACAGTCCTCATGCAATAGGGAGGCAAGGATTAACCTCATGCAGGATGGAGGCAGGTATTAACCTCATTCAAGATGGAGGAAGGGATTAGCCTCATGCACGATGGAGGCAGGGATTAGCCTCATGCACGATGGAGGAAGGGATTACCCTCATGCACGATGGAGGCAGGGATTACCCTCATGCACGTATGAACTCAAGAATTAGACTCGTGCAAGTAGGGAGGCAGGGATTAGCCTCATGCAGGTATGGATTCGAGGATTAGAATCACGCAAGTAGGGAGGCAAGGATTAGCCTCATGCGGGTATGGAGTCATGGATGGACTCATGGAAGGAGGGAGGCAGGGATTAGCCTCATGTAGGTAAGGAGTCAAGGATTAGACTCATGCAAGTAGGGAGGCAGGGATTATCCTCATGCAGGTATGGAGTCAAGGATTAGACTCATGTAGGGAGCAAGGATTAGACTCATGCAAGTAGGGAGGCAGGGATTAGCCTCATGCAGGGAGCAAGTAGCAAATAAGAGAAATATATGTCTTAGCTGGAGATATATTCGGTGTCTAATGGCTTGATTGATAGTGATCTCTTTATGTATAGATGTTTGCGAATGCTATCGTTACGTCAAATGTGCCTGCGCTCAAAGAAAAATTGTATGTTTTGTGAGTGGAGGTTGGTTCGTGCTTCGTCTGCCGGCCTTGCTTTGCTCCATTTTGAAAGCCCTTTAGAGTTCCCCTGGGTAACACCTGACAGCTATGGAAATAAGTTTTTGAAAAATATGCAATCATTGATAAAAATAGATTTATTTTAGAAATGCATTGATATATCATGTAATTTTAAATGAACTAGTGATTGTGACACATCTCAAAGGAATTGCAACTCTCTTATATTGGAATTTTGAGGATCTCCTCAAAATTGTGCCTCAGTTTGGTGGATGATTCTTTGACTGTTTGCGGATAATAAGCCTTGCTAAGTCTTTTTCGGAATTTCGAGAATCCTTCTCAAAATTCTACCCCAGTTTCCTTTACCGATTGTTGACCGTCTGACACCTGTTGGTGTTGGCTTGACTTGCTCCAGAATTTTGAGGACCCTCCTCAAAATTCTGCCCGTGTTTCTGATCTTGGGGGGGAATGAAAATTTTATTATGATATGACCGAACCCATAAGGCTGTCTACGTATCCCCTCTTAAACGGAAATCAGGTCAAGTGTAATTCAATTGCTTCAAATGAGGAAATGTAAAATATCTAAGCATAGTATCTCTTGACTGCGTCTGATTTGATCGGGTTTGTCCTGACTTCTCCGTCCGTTTCTGCAAGTATGCACTACAAGAAAAACGGCCTTTAAGGAAGGGAAAACTGGTCCCTAAAAGTTGAAATCTGGTCCTAAAAGGGTAAATTACGAAGGGAAAAGGCTGGTCGCAACCCGTCGTAATAGCCCATGTCGCTAAATGTCAATAACGATGGGTCTTAATACCTGGTCGTTCAATCACGTTAGAGAGGACAAAAAAACTGGTCGTGAAATACTTTTAGAGACCACATTTCTCGTCCCTAGTAGGCGATAAAAAAAATATTTATTCCCGTCGTGAAATCTTTGTAGCGACCAACTGTATCTGGTCTTAAATTGCCTTTTAGAGACGGAAAGAAAACCTGGTCGTGAATAACATTTAGAGACTACATTTCTCGTCCCTAATAGACGATGAAAAATATATATATTCCCTTCGTTAAATCTTTTTAGCGACCAACGCCAACTGGTCCTAAATTATCTCTTAGAGACCGACAAAATATCTGGTCGTTAAACCATTTTCGCGACCAACCTTCAGCTGGTCCTAGATTATGTTTAGAGATGACATCCCTATTTAAAATAAGTTTGTAATTTAGAGAAATATTCATGGTCTATTAATAACCATGAGCAGTCCTAAAAGCTCAATGCAACAAAAAGTAATTTTTTTCAACAAATATCAAATTGGTATTAAAAAAATCCAGATATAAAAGGATAATATATCATGTTCAAATTCCATGATGACGTTACTTTCTATGTTTTCTCAACACCTCAACAAAAAAAACTTAGCTAACATCCTGAGCTAGACTATGATATCAAGTTTTGCATAACATTTTTAGCAAAATAATAATAGCTTGTGCATCTTCTAAACTTGCATCTTCAGTTGTAGCTTCAATCCTCAAAACCAGTAAGTACAAAAGTTTTTAAAATAATAAATAACTATTGGTAAAATAACATATATAATTTTATATGAGCAATAGTTAAATCGCTTACCCCAAAAGCAGTCTAAATTCACAAGGTGTTATCCAGCAACATCAACAAGGCTACAACAATATTATAAAAATTAATTAGAAAAGCTTTGGGATGATTAATCTGACTTTGGTTCGCTAAATTCCGGTACGACAATTCGAGATTTATCATTCAAGAGACCAACTAAAAGATAAAAATGCATTCACATGCCACGACCATATGTTTAGCTATTAAGAACTCCATATATATTTGCATTTTAACCTTTTCCAGAAAGCCTTCTCCTCTGAATTGTACCTAAACTTTATGCAAGATACATTTATTCTGCAACCTTAGATACTTCATTTTGAAACCACATTTCTTCTTTGAAAGAATCATTTTATCCTTTCTTAAGAAATAAATCACTTTATTCTCTTTTGCTTTCTCATCTATGCTCGTCAAGCCAACTTTGGTCTTTACAATAGAACAAATGCATCAGATTACTATTAATCTTTTATTTCTTCTCATAGGGATTACTTGGTGGAATGTCTGGGTTGGGAATATTACCAGATACAAAACCAAATTATATAAGTTGCTTCTAAAAAGCTTAAATTCAAACTTAGCCTCCAGGAATATCAAGTGAACAGAGAAAACAGGGCAGAGCAAGAACAAAGAAACAGGAACTAAAAAAGAACAGAAAATCAGAAGCGTGGATGAACAGAGAAATAAGAACTTAAAACAGAGCAGAACATAGACCTTCCCTTTCATCCTAATTTATTCCAATAGACCAACTTGTTGCTTAAAGAAAGATGAAAGAGGACATCAGCAATAAGCAACCCGTCTTAAATACCTATTCTGAATTGTTTTCACTTGCAAGAAAATAGAAAATAGAGGGTGAGAATGACAAAATAGGAGAATCTAGAAAGAAGAAAGGATTTTCCCATCTTAATAGATGAACTGCCTGACAAGCATAATCTTTATGGCTTATGGTTTTTAAATAAAAGTATAAGACTTCCTGCGGTTAATGGATAACCATTTGTTATCAATGGAGAATTTTTTTTGATCTTAATTCAGGTGAACCGAAACCATAAACTAAGTTGGACTCGGCTACATGAATCATCTGCACACATTCTGCTCTATTCGGATCCAAAACACTTCTTTCTTATAAACAATCTGTCGCCAAAGGCTGTATCATTCTACGCAAACAGTTAGCCTACCAAACCCACTTTAATAAAACGTGAAGCTATTTTGATTTCCAAATTAAAGAATGAACATCACATGTCAAAACATTTAAAGCATAAGTTACAGGCTATTTAGCATTAAGCATCTTGCCACTAATTATGACTCAAAGCAGCAAAGAGTATAAAATCATTCAAACAAATGGTTAAGGTAAAGAACTGGCACCAAGAACCTTTTTTAGTAAAAGAAAACAAACAAACAGTATTAGCAGTGTTTTATAGATGGACCGGGTTAATCTTATCAGGCTAGATATCATCCATGAATCCAAAAGTACCGCTTTCAGTCCAATGTTCACTTGAAACAACGAGATTTATACTACTGTTTCATCTTTAATGGACAACCAAGACCCAAACAGCATATTAAAGATAAATACAATGCAATCATGGCTAAAGTAGCAAAGATTCTATTAATCGAAGATGCAAACATCATTCCCAGAATAGGAATAATGCTTGGCAAATGTGTTTCTTGCTGGAACTAAAGGATAAATTAAGCACTCATGTACAACTCTGAAGGGCATCGAATGAAACTGTGCCTGCCTGTATACCGCAAAACATTCTAACAGTGGCTCCTGTCAATTAGTTAAACAATAGCAGTTTTTTCTCTTGCATTATACTTTCTACATATGACATGTCTAGAGCTTAACTACCTAAAACATATTTATTCACGTTTTAACTTCCAGCTGCTTAGTTTGATTTAGCTAAGTGAGTATTTTGCAAGGTAAATGACACTTACAGTCACATCCGGAACTTCATTAGTCAAATCAGGACTCATAAAAACTTACAATGCTCATACCACATTATACTTCAACACTAGTCTGATTACCAATATAGCCAAAAAAACCACTAAATATGACAGATAATGATCTCCGCGTACTTAAATGATAAAAAATCAATCAACTACGAGCAATCCCAAACTAGTTGGAGTTATACATACATACATACATACATTCGCTCTATTCGGGCCTACTCTGTTCCAGTAATTGATAACAAAATCTGAAAATCTGCTTACTCTACATATCTACATGATAACTCAAGATCTCAGCCAAGAAAAGACCTTTACAGCTATAGCAACAGTACGTACCATTCATGAGATCAAATTAACACATCATATTTAAAGAAATGGAGAAGTGCAGCAGGCTAAAGGACAACGCAGGCCCATGATTCTTCTGATTTGGATTCTCAAGCAAATGGGACAGGTTTTAGCTTCATAGTTCGAATTCATTCTGTTGATCTAACTTTTCCATTTCCCCTGTTATGGTGCATGAGTCGTGATTCTTAAACTGAAACTACACATCGAAACACATAATATGATAACTCAAATAGATTATTAAATCACTAGGCATACCTGAAAATCTTCTGAAGAAAAATATTCCTTCACTAACCACTCCCATTCTTTCTTGTCTACTCTGTTTGGAATATTCTTAAGAGCCTGTTGGGTTGGATTATCTTTCACATATTTTTCATGCAAGTTTCCTCTCCATTTGTTCGATAATTCTTTCATCTATGCGAAGATATGATCACGATGATCATTCATGTCAACACTCTCAAATTTATCCTACAATAATCAAAACATGGGTTGAGTTAATGAATTAGTTTAGTTTTAGTAACTACTCATAATCATGTGATCAGTAACATTCTCCAAAAATTATACAAATAAGCACAAGCATGAAGGACGAGAGCATGATATGGGATATTGTACTATTGCAGCCCCTTATTATCTCCCTAATTTCCTCCACATGTGCAGCTACTGCCCAAGGTGCAGTCTACGTACCTTAAATTTAACATAAGACATAAGCAACCTTTGACCTATCTATGTGGAAATAAAGTTACAGACCCGGATTCTAAAATTCATCCTACTATTTTGGATCTCAAATATACACCATTACAATGCAAATAGTCAAGATTATCATAGGCTAGGATAGTATCTCTTCTTCCATGTTAAAAGTGCAATAAACAAGCAAGCTAAGCTGTCATCTTGAGGAATGGTATTCACTTTGGGAGGTGTGATGAACAAAACAATTTCAGCTCCATAATGTGAAAGCATCAGCCATTAGAGCTATAATCGTTGGATTTTTGCAACATCTCTGGAGCATCACAGCAGAATGATTCCTTGTCTTTGAGAAAAAGACAGCTCCCACCGGAGTTCCATTTCAGATCAACTACAACAAATTTAGGCAATGGAACATTTATGCAGTAGGCACCTGAAGGTCGCATGTATAAGTGGCAGCTTCCATTACATAAAACCAAACGTAGACCTTATGTATGCACTTCTTACACAGACAAGCAATGTGTTTCTACAAAGAAAATCGTAAACAATATACTTTACGACACAATTAATTTGAACAGGAATTGCAATTCTTACATCAAAGTAAATTATTTTTCCTGTGAACATAGACTCTATAGCAAAATTGAACTTTTCTTCAGAAGAATAGAACTGTAAGAACAACTAAAGAAAGTATTAATAACTTCTTGTCAACCTACTGAATTTTCTTATCTTATCAACATAGAGTCTTTATTATCCAAAACAGTCGCGCAACTAAAAGACTGCTTCTTTCTAGATGCTATTATTTTTTAGGTATGCTAAAATACATATGACAGTATACACGTTGTTCCATCACATATGACAGTATCTTTTCAGATGTAAATCAACATTGCAATATGACAGTATACATGCTATTCCCTATTTTGGCTCGGTAAATCTCTCACTGAATACATAAATTTAATATGCCACAAACTTGAATACACTTCAGAAATTGAATTATCCAATTAGGAACCCAACTCAAATACCAGACTACAAAACCTTAGATAGACAGACGGTAGCAGGTACCCAATAATCTTTCCACTGATTATACATAATAAAAAATACTAGAGTACGAAACCTTACCAGTTTTTTGATGTTAGAGAAGTAGTAATTGTAGAAGAAGAAGAACAACAACAGATAAGCGATGAACATTAGGGAAAAACAACAGAGAAGATGGATATTAGGGCAGAACAACAGATAAGCGAAGAACAACAGAGAAGAAAAAGAGCAGAGGAGGCATACCTTGGATTAATCTCAAAGGCGAGATGGATATTAGGCCAGAAATTCACAATCTGAGTTTCGAGAAAACGCAGATAAGCGATGTGGGCTCTAGAGCTAGGCGGAGTATTAGGACAAATCTATGCACGCTTGTTTTTAGAGAATACAGAGAGTTTCTGTTTTTAGACTTTTGTCTCAATAAATTAGCTTTGGCGCCTGTTTTTTAGAAAATAATAGTTTTCTAATATTTTGGTATAATTTTTGGCGGCACTTTCTCACCTAAAGGCCCCTCAATTATAATTGAGACCAGTTATTAATTTTTTTAGGGACCAGATTTAATATCTTCGCAATAAAATAAATCATTAGGGATCGCAATATAATCTCGTCCCAAAAAATATATTTTTTGCGACGGGATTATTAACTCGTCCCTAAAAGTTGGTCTTAGATAAGGCTTTTTCTTGTAGTGATGAGTGCTCCTCTGGTTAGTACTCTGTGAACCATGTCAGGACCTAGCCAGTTGGGAGAGAATTTCCCTTTGTCTTCCTCTTAATGCGGGAAGATCTTTTTCAGCACCAGCTGTCCTAGTGCAAATTGTCTCGGTTTGACCCTTTTGTTGAATACTCTGGACATTATGTTGTGATAAAGTTTGTTGTGACATACAGCGTTCATCCTCTTTCCATCGACAAGGGCCAATTGTTCATAGCGGCTCTTTATCCACTCTGCATCGCTGAGTTCAGCTTCCTGTATGATTCTTAAAGAAGGAATCTCTTCCTCGGCCGGGATGACAGCCTCGGTACCATAAACCAGCATGTAGGGAGTTTTCCCGGTTGATGTGCGAACCGTGGTGCGGTACCCCAATAGAGCAAAGGGTAACTTCTCATGCCATTGTTTGTGGTTCTCTACCATTTTCCTTGTTATCTTCTTAATGTTTTTGTTGGCGGCTTCTACGGCTCCATTCATCTGAGGTCTGTAGGCTGTGGAATTCTTGTGCTTGATTTTGAAAGCTTCACACATAGCTTTCATCAGATCACTGTTGAGATTGGCGGCATTATAAGTAATAATGGACTCGGGAACTCCAAATTTGCAGACAATACGATCCTTGACAAAATCTACGATGATGTTCTTGGTCACAACTTTATAAGATGCAGCCTCTACCCATTTTGTGAAGTAATCAATGGCTACCAGAATGAACCTGTGTCCGTTTGAAGCAATGAGCTCAATTGGACAAACAACATCCATTCCCAGGCGGGGAATGGCCAAGGTGAGCTTGTTGCATTGAGCTCGTTCGGCGGCACTTTTATCATATCGGCATGCACTTCAGATTGAAAGCATTTGTGAACATACTGGATGCAATCTATCTCCACGGTCATACTAAGAGAGTCTTGGGGTTTAGTCATTAGTTAAGGGTAGTAACGTGACATTCCATAAGGAGTGTGAATTGCTTCAGAAAGTCCATCCAAATATTCGAAGCATTTCTTCAACAAATTCATCCAATCACTTGAACAACAGTACATGATATTCTTAGAGTAAAATTCATACGAGACTACACGGTATTATAGCAACGGGATTTTGAAATTCTTAAGGAGTACGGTGCAATCTTTCGCAAGAATATCATATTGGTTTTTCCCTGCTTCGATCCGCCGTTACGTTTTTGTTTAAATTGACGTATGTTAGAGGGATTGTCAAAAGAATCGGTTAAGGTATGTTAAGGCTATCCCTTCTTTCTTTTGGCATGATCCATACGATATGAACGAAATGTGCAAATGCACAAATTCTATAAATGACTCTATTCATAGAAGTATTAGAGATATCTATATTCTTGAGTTTACATGTGTCATAATATTTTATCATCTGTTCACGAGTCTCAGAAAAATATAAAAGTTGAAAAGAGTTTACTTTTTGTTATTACTCAAAGGCAAAATGGTCTTATGACATTCTGAAATATTTTATTAACGTACATTTCATGCATTGCATTCATGTACATTGACTCATGACCAACATGGCATTATATACGCGTATATATATATATATATATATATATATATATATATATATATATATATATATATATATATATAGGATATGGGAAAAGGCTATGGCATTATATACACACCACCACCTGATCAACTGGTATACGTTGATGATTTTGCCCACAATGGCCAAGATGATATGATGAGATGCCCTCAGAAGCAGATAATGTTATGAAACATGTACCTATGCACGACATGAAATTCATACGCATATGCACGATACTTTAATTATTTTGTGATTTACAAAGTTATTCCGACTTACAGGTTGAGTCATGTACTCTATATTTCTTCCATGCCTCTTATGTATTTATTTATGTGCCTTACATACTCGGTAATTGTTCGTACTGACGTCCCTTTTGCATAGGGATGCTGCGTTTCATGCCCGTAGGTCCTGATAGATAGGTCGAGAGCCCTCCAAGTAGGCTATCATCTCAGCGAAAGATGTTGGTGCGCTCCATTTGCTTCGGAGTTTCTCATTTGGTTAGTATGATTTAGACGTGTATTGTTTGGTATAGTGACACCGACCTTTATGACATTTATGTACTCTTAGAGGCTTGTAGACATATGTTGTGTACATGAAAGATTGTACGACCTTGCCAGCCTATGTTTTGAGTTTATAAATAATCATGTTGGCCTATTAGACCCGTATGTCACATGTATATGATGATGTTGTACGAAAGATACACCTTGGAATGTGACATTATGAGTCACTTAATTTATCCTTGTGTGGCTTCCACGTAATGGGTTGGGGGGGGGGGTTGGGGGGGGGGGGTTTAATCTTATTCAAATATACCCCCAATTAAATAGGTAATGTCTCGTTACCCGGTAATTAATCAATTACCCGTAAAATTGAGAATTATTCCCACTTACTTAAAATATTACTCACTTTTCACATACCTTATACACCTTACTATTATGGTCATGTGGTACCTTGTATGGTACTAATTCATAAATACCGAGTATTTTAGCTTGAGCCGTATTTTATCCCAACATGCCAAACTTGGACGAAAATTCGTTTTTCTTTGACTTGCTTCCCCTTTTGCCTCTACGAATTTACTTATTACTTATTTGAAATAGCATAATCGTTATAATTTCCAAATAATCTTTTCCTTGGACTGATGTCAGTTACCTTATAACAAATTCAACGTACAACACTACAGGGTGCAATATCGTCGTAATGTAGTACTGCAGGACGTGACATCTCACTTCCGGTTTCTCATTAATTTATATATAGCATGTTTTCATGTACGAAAATATGGGGTGTAACACCCACTTCCCCCGGCTTAGCGCTGAACTTACACTCCAGGTATTCTATTTTCGTTCTGCTCAGCTAGAAACCCTTAGACTCAAGAGCCTGTCTCAAAACTTCCTGCCTATTGTTACCGGCTCGTGACTCATCAATCAGAACTACATCATCAGCGAATAGCATACACCATGGCACCTCCCCTTGAGTATAGTTTTTAATGCATCCATCAACAGGGCGAATAAGAACGGACTGAGCGCAAAGCCTTGGTGTAACCCCATTTCAACCGGAAAGTGTTCAGAGTCGCCTCCTACTGTCCTGACCCGAGTCTTAGTCCCATCATACATGTCCCTAATCTCCATGATATATGGAACCGACACACCTTTTTCCTCCAAGCATCTCCAAAGAACTTCTGTAGGAACCTTGTCATAGGCTTTCTCTAGGTAAATAAAAACCATGTGCAAATCCTTCTTTCTCTCTCTTTACCATTCCACCCACCTCCTAACAAGGTGTATAGCTTCTGTGGTAGAACGACCCGGCATAAACCCGAACTGGTCGTCGGATACAGACACTCGCTTCAACCACCCTCTCTCATACTTTCATGGTATGACTCAGTAATTTGATGCCCCTATAATTGTTACAACACTGGATATCACCTTTGTTCTTATACATTGGAACCACCGTACTCCACCAGAATCTCATCTGGCCCGGTCGCTCTGCCTCTCCTCATCTTACGCATAGCTCCCACGACCTCCTCAACCTTGATACGCCTGCAGTGCCTGAAGTCACGGTGACTCTCAGAATGCTCTAATTTGCCTAGAACAATATCCTGATCCCGTTTTTCATATTGAAGTTTTTGAAAGTAAGTCTGTCATCTCCTATTAATTTGGGCATCAACCATCAGTACTCTACCATCTTCGTCCTTGATGCATCTCACTTGGTCAAAATCCCGAGCCTTCCTCTCTCTCAGCTTGGCCACCCGGAATAACTTCTTCTCCCTACCTTTTTCCCCCAGTTCCTCGTACATATAACCACAAGCTGCAGTCTTAGCCTCCGTGACCGACAGTTTAACTTCCTTCCTAGCTACCTTATATCTCTCCATGCACGCTCGCCTCTCCTCCTCACCTATGATCCCCACTAACTTCAGGTACGCCGCCTTCTTTGCATCCTCTTTACCTTAGACAACTTCAATCCACCACCAGTCTCCTTTGTGCCCACCTGAGGCATCGGTCGAGACCCCTAACACCTCTCTCGCCACCTCCTTTATACAGTCTGCTGTCACTAACCACATAGTGTTCGCATCCCTACTGCTCCTCCAAGCTCCGATAGCCGACAACCTCCACTCAAACTCTTGGTCTTTATCCTTAGTCAAAGCTCCCCACTTGATTCTCGGTTTTTCGCAAGCAGACCATTTCTTCCTCTTTAACCTTATACAAACGTCTATCACCAAGAGTTTATGCTGCGTCGCGAGTATCTCACTCGGAATCACCTTGAAATCCTTTCACATCCCTCTTTCACACCTCCCGAGGAGGAGATAATCAATCGGAGTCTTCGCTACCGCATTTTGAAAAGTAACCAAATGCTCCTTCCTCTTCAGAAAGCTAGAGTTCGCAATCACCAACCCAAAAGCTTTAGCAACCTCCATGAACCAAGCCATATCCACCTGCGGTTGCCCCAATATGACTATTGAAATCCCCTCCTATGAATAGATTCTCCGCAGGCGGAACCTGGTGCACAATCTCATTAAACCCCCCCAGAAGTGCCATTTAACCTCCTCATCTAGGCCCATATGCGGCGCATAGGCACTAACGATGTTTAGGGTGTACTCTCCAACCACTAACTTAATGACCATCAATCTATAATTCACCCGTCTAAACTCAACCACAGACTCTCTAAGTTCCCTATCTACCAAGATACCCACTACATTCTTACCTCTCTGGACTCCTGAGTACCAAAGTTTATACCCATCTGCATCCTTCGCCCTCGACCCTACCAACCTTGTCTCATGGACACACCCTATATTGACTCTCCTCTTCTTCAAAATTTTTGCCAACTCTATAGACTTACCCGTCAATGTACCTACGTTCCATGACCTGATTTTTTACCACAGGTTGGGCAGTCATACATTTACCATCTTGCAACGGCCGGTCGGACAATTACCACTGATCACTTGGACAGTCATGCATCATACAATATGGATAATAGTCTTAAAGAGAAGCATTGTGTATATTTAGGCATAATAAATATGCATTACGGTGGCACTTCACAGATTCAGGTTGATTCTTATATGTCTTTAATTAATGTTAACTTATTGTTATGCTTCTATTCTGGTTTATATACTCGGTAAATTATTCGTACATATGTCCTTTTGTTGGGGACGCTGCATTCATGCCTGTACGTATATAATCAGTTTGACGAGCCCTCATATTAGACGAGATTGGCATTCAGCGAAGGATCGGCAAGACTCCACCTCATTCAGAGTGCAGCCGAGTCTATGAGTCATCGTGTCAAAGTTTTGCTACAGACTTATGGGTAGGTAGGTACCCTGTCCCATTTGATGTCAAATAATCTTAGAGGCTTTGTAGATAGAGGTTCATTTTGTACAGTATCTCAGAGGCCTTGACGGCCTATATGTATTCATATTTTATGTAAAATGGTTCAGTGATACAATGTTGCCCACTTATAGTTATACATTACGAGTTGTGGCCATGTTGGCCCATGATATTTAAAAAGAAAGTAAAGGAGTTACAGAATGGTTCGTTGTAACGACCTGGCTGGTTGTTTTAAGAATTAATGCCTCAATCCCTTATTAACTGCTTTCCCCGTGTGTGTTTATTCTATTGTGAGTCGTCGGGAGGACTTGTTTTGAGTTTCGGAGTGTTTTGGGACACTTTGTCCCTCAATGAGAGTTTAAGCTTTAGAATTCAGACCTTAGTCGGAGCAGTTTAAAGACCGCCTCAGAATGGTATTCCATCGATTCCGTTAGCTCCGTTGGGTGATTTTGGGATTAGGGGTGTGTTCAGATTGTGTTTTGGAGGTCCGTAGCTTATTTAGACTTTAAATGCCGAAAGTTGAATTTTTTATTTTTCCGGTTCGATAGTGAGATTTTGATATCGAGGTCGAAATCCGGTTCTGAAAGTTGGAATAGCTTCGTAGTGTTGAATGTGACTTTTGCGAAAAAATTGGGGTCATTCCGACTTGATTTGGTTGGTTTTATCATCGAGCGTACGATTCTTGAGATATCTAGTTCATAAGGCTTAGATTGGACGGTGATTCGTGGTTTTAACGTTGTTTGATGTGATCCGGGGGTTGGAATGAGTTTGTATGATTTTTTAGGATTAGTTGGCATGTCTGGTTGAGGTCCCGGGGGTCTCGGGTGAGTTTCGGGTGCTTAACGGAAGTTGAATTGGACTTAGGAAAATCTGAGTTGCTGAACCTGTCATAACCGCACCTGTGTGTGTAGGACCGCAGGTGCGGAGCCCCAGAAGCGGCTTGGTGATCGCAGAAGTGGGAATAGGCAAAGGCTCTAGGAACTGAAGGTGCGGCTAGGTGACCGTAGGTGCGGTGAAATGACCGCAGATGCGGACCCTGCCCGTTAAGTGAATTTTGCACCTGCGATGGTTTTTCCGCAGGTGCAGGACCGCAGGTGCGCTACAATTACCGCATATGCAGAAATCGCTGGGTAGAAATATGAAATTTCGAGGGTTTGAGTTCATAACTTGGAAAATCAAATTTGGAGCTCGGGGTAGGGCAATTCTGTGGGGGGTTTTTGACGAGAACATGATTGGGTAACAATTCCTTATCCCTTTCTAGTTGTATTCCACTAATCTATTGTTAGTTTTATCATTTAATTTTGGATTTGTGGTGAAAAATTGGAAGAAATGAGGAAAAGTTCCCCAACCTAAAAATCTAAGTTTTGAGGGAGATTTTGGTGTCGGATTCTGATAATCTTTTTGACGAGTATTCTCGTGAGTGAATGGGTGTTCTAAATTGGTAACTTTTATCCAATTTCGAGACATGGGCCTGGAGAGGATTTTTGGGTGTTTTCCTATGTTCTTATCGTAGCTTCGATTTCTTTAGCTAAATTAGTTTTTTGTTGTTGGTTTATTTACGTTATGGTATTTATTTGATTAGATTTGGGCCACTCGGAGCTGGATACTCGTTGCAATAGCGTGGTTTTGGGTTGATGCTGGTTCGAGGTAAGTGGCTTGCCTAACCTTGTGTGGGGGAACTCCCCTTAGGATTTTGGTTATGTTGTTATATGAGTGCCGTGTACGTGAGGTGACGAGTGCGTACACGTGCTAATTATTGAAAAACCCCATTTTCATTAAGTAAATATATGTGTTTCCTTATGTTTGAACACTACTTGTATTTAAAGCCTACTGTTTAGCTTAGGAAAGCATGCTTAAGTGACTTAACTGTTCTATCTGCTTAATTGTCTGTTTGAATCACGTGCTGCATGTTTAGAATAGAAATCTCTGTTTCTTTCTTGGTATGAAATTGTATAGAACTGTAGATTCTTCCTTGAGACTGTTGTGCGTTTACTTTGAGACTACAGAGCGGTATTCAGGTCTATCCCCCTGCATGTTTACTTTCGGATTACGGATCACTATTCCGGTAGATCCCCCTACACATTTACATTTGGGACTACGGGACAACACCCGATAGATTCCCTGTACTGGATATTTACTTTGGGACTACAGATTGGTATTCTGGGAGTTTCCCCTGCATAATTATGATTCGAACTACGGGACGACATCCTGGGAGATCCCCTGTTGCTATTTTTGTGTGATGAGTTAGATTCTTTCTGTGATTTTATTCGTTATACTCTGTTAGCATTTTAATTATATTGTCGTATTCCATACTGCTTTATCTTGTTTTTCATCTATAACCAGTAGGGCCAAGACCTTCTTCGTCCCTACTCGACCGAGGTTTGGCTAGGCACTTACTGGGTATTGCTGTGGTGTACTCATGCCTTTTCCTGCACATGTTTTTCGGGTGCAGATCCAGGTTCTTCGGCTCAACCATACTATCAGTGAGGCGAGGCGATCTTCACAGACTTCGAGGTATATCTGCCACGTCCACAGACCGAGGAGTGGTTCTCTATTCTCCCTTTTAGCTATAGCCTTCTATATTTTCTTTTGACTAGACATTCTGGAGTTAGAACACTATGTAGTATCCATAACTTGTGATTTCATGAGATTCTGGGTTTAGGGAGTTGATTCAGTTTGAGAGTGTGTATTTGTATATGTCGAGCGGCATCTTATACGTTTTCATTATGTTTTATACGCATTATTTGGCTGTTTTATCTTTCATTTCTTTTTTAGCAAATTGTTAGGCTTACCTAGTCGTAGAGACTATGTGCAATCACGATATTTCACGAAGGGAAACTTGGGTCGTGACAAGTTAGTATCAGAGTTTTAGGTTCATAGGAGTCATGAATCACAAGCCGATTTATTAGAGTCTCACGGATCGGTACGGAGACGTTTGTACTTATCTACGGGAGACTATGCAACTGTTAGGAAATTTCCACTTAATTTGAATTCCTTGTCGTGCGAGATTATTGATATCACAATTCTAAACTTCTATCTTCCATTCTCTCACAGATGGTGAGGACACGTGCTACTAGAGATGACCAGGCACTCGTGCCCCCTGCTAGAGCCGTCAGAGTTCAGGGTCGGGGTAGAGGCCGAGGACGCACACGTGGTGCAGCCAGAGCACCCGTGCAAGCTGCCACCGAGGAGCCACCAACAGTTCCCGCCGGAGTCCAGGCACCTGATACGCCTACTACTACTACTACTACTCCAGCTCTTCAGGAGACTCTTGCACAGTTCATGAGCATGTACACTACTCTAGCTCAGGCATTGTTGATTCCCCTCGCTGCAGACACATCCAAGGCCGGGGGAGAAGCACAAAATCCCACTGCCCGCACTCCTAAGCAGCGGGTCCAGGTTGATTTGATTCCAGAGGTTATACCGGTACCGCCTGTAGCCCCATTTCAGCCCGAGGACAAGGCAGTGGCTTCCAAGGATGAGCAGCGGAGGCTTGAGAGGTTCAAGAAGTACACGCCTCCTGTATTCAGCGGTCTAGCATCAGATGATGATTTGGGATTTCTGGAAGAGTGCTACCACATCCTCCACACGATGGGTATATCAGGATCGAGTGGGGTTTCTTTCACTGCCTTCCAACTTCGAGGAGCAGCCTATCAGTGGTGGCATACTTTTGAGTTGGACAGTCCAGCTGAGACAGCTTCCCTTACTTGGACTTAGTTTTCAAATATGTTCCTGAGAGATTCTGTCCCTCTGAGCCTCAAGGACGCATGGCACGCAGAGTTTAAGCATTTGCGCCAGGGTAATATGACTGTTTCGGAGTATGCCGTCCGTTTCACTGACTTGGCTAGGCATGCACTATCCTTGCTTTCTACAGTTCGTTAGAGAGTTTGTCGGTTTATTGAGGGGCTCATTCCCAGCATCAGGTCTAGCTTGGCTCGGGGTTGGAGATGGATATCTCTTATCAGAATGTGGTAAGCATTGCTGGGAGAGTAGAGGGTATGTATGCTCAGGATAGAGATGGGAGGGAGGTCAAGAGGTCTCAAAAGTCGGGCCATTATTTTGGTGCACGTGCCCCAGCTGTAGTTCATCATGGTACGGGTTATATAAGTCGCCCTATTCATTTAGATCTTCCAGCAGCCAGTGGTATTCTAGCTCCTTCTAGGCCTCAGGAGCCTTATTATGCACCTCCAGTATCTAATGCGCCTCCTGCACAGGGTGCTTACAGTGGTCAGTCCAGTAGACCTGGCCCAAGCCAGTCACATCCGCCACGTCCTCCTAGAACTTGTTTTGAGTATGGTGAAACACACCATATGGTGAGGGATTTCCCCGGACTTAGGAGGGGTGCACCTCCACAGACTTCTCAACCACAGCATGCCCTGCAGAGTTCCCGGACTATGATTACAGCACCAGTTTCTACCCCACCTGCTCATCTAGCTTGAGGTGGAGTTCGGGGAGGTAGAGTTCACCCTAGAGAGGGAGGCCAGGATAGATACTATGCCATTCCTGCCCGTACTGACGATGTCGCCTCTAATTCTATAATCACAAGTATTGTCCTTGTTTTTCACAGAGATGCATCGGTTCTATTCGATCCAGGCTCCACTTATTCTTATGTGTCCTCTTATTTTTCCTTGCATTTGGGCATACCTCGGGATTCTTTTGGTTCCCCTATTTATGTTTCTACTCATGTGGGAGATTCTCTTATCGTGGACCGTATTAATCGATCGTGGTTGGTTGCTCTTAGTGGTTTTGAGACCAGAGCCGATTTATTATTGCTCAGCATGGTAGATTTTGATGTTATCTTGGGCATGGACTGGTAGTCGCCCCATTATGCTATTTTTGTTTGTCATGCCAAAATCGTGACGCTGGCTATGGCAGGTGTACTGCAAGTAGAGTGGAGGGGTACTTTATATCACACTCCCAGTAGAGTTATTTCCTTCCTTAAAGCTCACCAAATGGTTGAGAAGGGGTGTGACGCGTATCTGGCCTATGTAAGAGATTTTAGAGTTGATACTCCTACAGTTGATTTAGTACCTATAGTACGGGACTTCCCTGATGTATTTCCAGCTGACCTTCCAGTTATGCCACCCGATAGAGATATTGATTTCAGCATTGATTTGTTACCGGGCACTCAGCCCATTTCTATTCCTCCTTATCGTATGGCTGCTCTTGAGTTGAAGGAGTTGAAGGAGCAGTTTCAGGAATTGCTTGATAAGGGCGTTATTTGGCCCAGTGTATCACCTTGGGGTGCTCCTGTCTTGTTTGTGGAGAAGAAGGATGGTTCTATGCGTTTGTGCATTGATTATCGCCAGTTGAACAAAGTAACAGTGAAGAACAAGTATCCTTTGCCTCGTATTGATGATTTGTTTGACCAGTTATAGGGTGCACGAGTGTTTTCTAAGATTGACTTGCATTCAGGTAACCAACAGTTGAAGATTCGGGAGCCAGATATCCCGAAGACTGCTTTCAGGACTCGGTATGGTCATTACGAGTTCCTTGTTATGTCATTTGGGCTGACCAATGCCCCAACAACCTTCATGCATTTGATGCACAACGTGTTTACGACCATATCTTGACTCGTTCGTCATTGTCTTTATTGATGAAATTCTAGTATATTCCCGGAGTCGGGAAGATCATGAGCAGCACCTGAGGACAGTGCTTTAGACTTTGAGAGAAAAGAAGTTATATGCCAAATTCTCAAAATGTAAGTTTTGGTTGGATTCCGTGGCATTCTTGGGTCACTTGGTGTCGAGTGAGGGGATAAAGGTGGATCCAAAGAAAGTGGAAGTGTGCAGAGTTGGCCCAAACTATCCTCAGCTACAGAGATTCGTAGTTTTCTTGCCTTGGTGAGTTATTGCCCTCGATTTGTTGAGGGGTTTTCATCTATTGAAGCACATATGACCAGGCTGACCCAGAAGGGTGCTCGTTCCAATGGACGGAAGAGTGTGAGGCGAGCTTCCAGAAGTTCAAGACAAATTTGACTACAGCCCCAGTTTTGATATTACCTACAGGTTCGGGGTCTTATACCATCTATTGTGATGCCTCGAGGATTGGCCTTGGAGTGGTATTGATGCAGGATGGTAGGGTGATTGCCTACGCATCCATACAGTTGAAGGTACATGAGAAGAATTATCGCGTCCATGATCTCGAGTTAGCTGCTATTGTTCACGCCTTGAAGATCTAGCGTCACTATTTGTACGATGTTCCTTGTGAGATCTATACTGATCACTGGAGTTTGCAGAACTTATTCAAGCAGAAGGACCTTAATTTGCGCCAGATGAGGTGGTTAGAGCTGTTGAAGGACTATAATATCACTATCTTGTATCACCCAGGCAAGGCCAATGTGGTGGCCGATGCTTTGAGTCTCCGGTCGGAGAGTTTGGGGAGTTTGGCTTATTTACCAGAAGCAGAGAGGCCCATGGCGATGGATGTTCAGGCCTTAGCTAGCCAGTTTATGAGATTGGATCTTTCGGAGCCCAGTCGGGTTCTAGCTTATGTGATTTCTCGGTCTTCCTTATTTGATTGTATCAGGGAGCGTCAGTATGATGACCCTCATTTTCTCGTCCTCAAGGACAAGGTTCTGTACGGTGATGCCAAAGATGTGACTATTGGTGATGACGAGGTATTGAGGATGCAGGGTCGAGTATTTGTACCCAATGTTGATGAGCTTTGGGAGTTGATTCTAGAGGAGGCCCATAGTTTGCGGTATTCCATCTATCCGGGTGCCACGAAGATGTACCAGGATTTGAGACAACACTATTGGTGGAGGCAGATGAAGGATATAGTTGGGTTCGTAGCTAGGTGCCTCAATTGTCAGCAGGTAAAGTATGAGCACCAGAGACCAGTGGGTTGCTTCAGTAGATAGTGATTCCGGAGTGGAAGTGGGAGCGGATCACCATGGACTTCGTAGTTGGACTCCCACGGACTTTGAAGAAGTTAGATGCCATTTGGGTGATTGTGGATCGGCTGACCAAGTCCGCGCACTTCATTCATATTTGTATTACCGATTCTTCGGAGCGGTTGGCGGAGATTTATATCCGAGAGATTGTTAGTCTGCATGGTATTCCAGTTTCAATCATTCTAGACAGAGGTACTCAGTTCACATCACGGTTCTGGGGGCTGTACAACATGAGTTGGGTACTCGGGTGGAGTTGAGCACAGCATTTCATCCCCAGACGGATGGAAAGTCCGAGCGCATTATTCATATTCTCGAGGATATGCTCTATGCGTCTGTAATGGAGTTTAGAGGTTCTTGGGATAAGTTCTTGCCACTGGCGGACTTCGCCTACAACAACAGTTATCAGTCCAGCATTCAGATGGCACCGTATGAGGCCTTGAATGGTAGGCAGTGTAGGTTCCTGTGGGTTGGTTTGAGCCGGGTGAGGCTAGAGTATTGGGCACAAACTTGGTTCAGGACGCCTTGGAGAAGGTTAAGGTGATTCAGGATAGACTTCGCACAGCCCAGTCCAGATAAAAGAGTTGTGCGGACTGGAAGGTTCGTGATATTTCCTATATGGTCGGAGAGCGGGTCTTGCTTTGGGTTTCGCTTATGAAGGGCGTTATGAGATTTGGGAAGAAGGATAAATTGAGTCTGAGGTTTATTGGTCCTTTTGAGATATTGAGACGTGTTGGGGAGGTTGCTTATGAGCTTGCCTTACCTCCCAGCTTGGCGGGAGTTCATCCGATATTTCATGTTTCGATGCTCTGGAAGTACCACGGCGATCCATCGCACGTGTTGGATTTCAGTTAGTCCAGTTGGACAAGGATTATGTTAAGGAGCCAGTGGTGATATTGGACATGCAGGTTCGAAAGCTGAGATCAAAGGACACTGCATCCATGAAAATTCAGTGGCGGGGTCAGCCGATCGAGGAGGCGACATGGGAGACCGAGCAGGATATGCGCAGTCGTTACCCTCATCTTTTCACTACTTCAGGTATGTCTCTATGCTCGTTCAAGTACAAAAAAATGTTTTAAGAGGGGGAGGATGTAATGACCCGGCCGGCGCTTTAAAAAAAATGCCCTGATCCCCTATTAACTGCTTTCCCCGTGTGTGTTTTTGCTATTGTGATTTGCCACTCGTTTTGAGTTTCTGAGTGTTTGGGACACTTAGTCCCTAAATGAGAATTTAAGCTTTAAAATTAGGATCGTAGTCCGAGCAGTGTGAAGACGGCCTCGGAATGGAATTCCGTCGATTCCATTAGCTCCGTTGGGTGATTTCGGGCTTAGGGGCGAGTTCAGATTGTGTTTTAGAGGTGCGTAGCTTATTTAGGCTTGAAATGCCGAATGTTGAATTTTTGAATTTTCTGGTTCGATAGTGAGATTTTGATATCGGGGTCGAAATCTGATTCCGAAAGTTGGAATAGCTCCGTAGTGTTGAATGTGACTTGTGTGCAAAATTTGGGGCCATTCGGACTTGATTTGGTTGATTTTATCATCGGGCGTACGATTCTTGAGATATCTATTTCATAAGGCTTGGATTGGAGGATGATTCGTGGTTTTAGCGTTGTTTGATGTGATCCGAGGGTTGGAATGAGTTTGTATAATTTTTTTAGGATTTGTTGGCATGTTTGGTTGAGGTCCCTGGGGCCTCGGGTGAGTTTCGGGTGCTTAACGGAAGTTGAACTAGACTTAGGAGAATCTAAGTTGCTGAACCTGTCATAAGCGCACCTGCGTGTGTAGGACCGCAGGTGCGGCGCCGCAGAAGCGGCTTGGTGATCGTAGAAGCGGGAATAAGACAAGGCTCTAGGAACCACAGGTGCGACTGGGTGACCGCAAGTGCGGAACCGCAGATGCAGACTCAGCCCCTTAAATGAATTTCGCACCTGCGATGCCTTTTTCGCAGGTGCGGGACCGCAGGTGCGAGACCGCAGATGCGCTCTAATGACGGCAAATGCGGAAATCGATGGGCAGAGTTAAGAAATTTTGAGAGTTTGAGTTCATAACTTGGAAAATCAAATTTGGAGCTCGGGGTAGGGCGATTCTTTGGGGGTTTTTGAAGAGAAGATCATTGGGTAAATATTATTTATCCCTTTCTAGTTGTATTCAACTAATCTATTGTTAGTTTTATCATTTAATTTCGGATTTGGGGTGAAAGATTTGAAGAAATGGGGAAACGTTCCCCAACCTAAAAATCTGAGTTTTGAGGGAGATATTGGTGTTGGATTCTGATAAGTTTTGGATGAGTGTTCTCATGAGTGAATGGGTGTTCTAAATTGGTAACTTTTACCCGATTCCAAGACGTGGGCCCGGAGAGGATTTTTGGGAATTTTCCTATTTTCTTATCGTAGCTTCGATTTCTTTAGCTAAATTAGTTGTTTTTAGTTGTATTTATGTTATGGTATTTATTTGATTAGATTTGGGCCACTCGGAGTTGGATACTCGTGGCAAGAGTGTGGTTTCGGGTTGATTTTGAGCTAGTTCGAGGTAAGTGGCTTGCCTAACCTTGTGTAGGGGAACTGCCCTTAGGATTTTGGTTCTGTTGTTATATGAGTGTCGTGTACGTGAGGTGATGAGTGCGTACACGTGCTAATTGTTGAAAACCCCCATTTTCATTAAGTAAATATCTGTGTTTCCTTTTGTTTGAACACTACTTGTATTAAAGCCTACTGTTTAGCTTAGGAAAGCATGCTTAAGTGACTTAACTGTTCTATCTGCTTAATTGTCTGTTTGAATCATGTGCTGCATGTTTAGAATAGAAATCTATGTTTCTTTCTTGGTATGAAATTGTATAGAACTGTAGATTCTTGCTTCAGACTGTGGTCTACGGATCGGTATTCCGGTAGATCCCCTACAAATTTATATTTGGGACTATGGGACAGCTTCCGCTAGATTCCCATGTAATGGATTTTACTTTGGGACTACAGATTGGTATTCTAGGAGTTTCCCCTGCATATTTATGGTTCGGACTACGGGACGACATCCCGGTAGATCTTCTGGACATATACGTTATAGACTAGGGGACGATATCCTTGGAGATCCCCTGTTGCTATTCCTGTGTACTGACTTAAATTCTTTCTGTGATTTTATTCGTTATCGCTTGTTAGCATTTTAATTATATTGTCGTATTCCATACTGCTTTACCTTGTTTTTCATCTATAACTAGTAGCGCCCTGACCTTCTTCGTCAGTACTCGACCGAGGTTAGGATTGGCACTTACTAGGTACCACTGTGGTGTACTCATGCCCTTTCCTGCACATGTTTTTCGTGTGCAAATCCAGGTTCTTCGGCTCAGCCATACTATCTGATGTTGGGCATATTTCTATATGTTTTAATATTACTTCACTCATGTTTTAACCGCTTTTTGTTGCTATTCGATGTTAAAAATGCCCAAGATGCTTTAATTATTGGTTTTACGACTAATGGAGTTGTGTGTAATGATTTAGGGTGTTTGGAGTGCAAAAATATGAAGAAAATGTGCTCCAACTAGAGGAGAAGAGGGTGGATGCGTCGCATCCAACCTTGGAAGGAAGGGTACTTGGTGCACCCCTTAGCAGTGAATTCGGCCCATAGCATCCCCATAGCATCTGCACCTGGGCAATGCTGAGATGGAGGAACAAAGGGTAGATGCAAAGCATCCCGATAGCATGCGAAGCTGAGAAGCGGAGGACGATGTGGATGTGAAGCATCCACCCCAGCATCAATCCCTGAAGGTGATTCGGACTAGGATTAGGAGAACTTTGGCCCACGAGTTTTGTACGCAATATGTAGGTTAAAAATGCCCCTTTTAGGGGATCTAACTTATTTTTGAAGGGAATTAAACCTAGGGAGAGCAAGGAGCCGCCGTGGAGGTCGGGTTTCATCTTTCTTCCACCAAACGTAGTAATTTTTATGTTTCTTTTTATGATTTGTTGTTTTGCTACCATGTCTATGTGGAGCTAAACTTCACGTTATAGGGTAGTGGTTCTTTCATGACTATTGTTATTCGAATATTGATTTTTATTTCTTAGTTTATCATATTGGTTTATTTATTTAATCCTGCACTGAATTAGTAAATTGCTTGATCACCAATTGAATACTATCTACGAATCTTGAATTGAACTCGAAAGTGTGAATTCTTGATTGCATATAGGATTGAGTAGAGCAAGTTCTTGAACCTGGGCATCGGGGAACGAATTCGCGGTTAGGATAGAAATATACCTAATTGCCTTGCTTGGTTGATTTACAGGAATTATAAATGTGTTCTTGTTGATTCTAATTCCATAGACATATAGGAGTTAGGTTAGCTTGAATAGGTAACTAAGAACTCGACAGATTCTTATGAGCAATATTAACCATGTCAACCAATAAACCAGATAAATTAATTAGTCAATTCAATTGAAGAATACAATAGGATTATTAGATAGCCCATAACCCTAGACCGTTTTCATTACGTTGATATCATAAATATCTGCTCTTCCTCTGTTCAAAGTTCATTATTTGTTTTTATTTATTTTAATTAGTTTAGAATCAATACTTCTAGTTTTATTTCTTGTTTAGATAGTTAGGATAGTCTAATTTAGTTAATAGTTAATCACAAGTCCTCGTGGGTTCGACATCCGACTTTTAGTCACTTTATTATAGGACGACCGCATATACTTGCCTGTGCGTTTTTTCGCAACAAGTTTTTGGCATCGTTGCCGGGGATTAGACTTTTACTTTTTCTAGATTAGACTTTTACTTTTATCTTTACAAGTTTTTTTTCCTTCACGTTTTGTAAATATTTTATTTTTATAACTATTTGATTTTTCTCTTAGTGTTTTTCTAGTTCTCTCAGCATGACATCTGGGGATGAAATATCCCGAGGTAAGGGTATTGATGCAGAAGCTTGGTTGACGGAAGACTGTTATGGCCCGTCTTTTTGGGCTTGTCATGACCTAGCCTCTTCGAAGTCTGAATTTGAATATAGGAGTAAGGGTTGGTATTGCGACGAATATTCTCGATTAAGCGAATATGCGAACCGACGTAGTCTTCTAACAACGTTGGTGAATGATTGGTCTAAAGAGAGATGATCTTGCATATAAAATTGATAATTTTGGCTTGGTTGTGCATAACTTTGATGCAAATTTGAGTGCAAAGGTTGATGCATGTAACACCCAACAATTTAATGATGATATGTGTGAAGCTGAAAAAGATCTTTTAGACCAAATGGAGCAGCTAAAACGAGAATACCAATCATTAGAGCATATTCCCCTTGAAGATGCCAATATTGAGAAGAGTGCTCTAGAGTCATGTGAGAGAGTAGGTAGCATTACTTTGGGAGACTTGAGTGTGTGTATATATGGGGATGTAAATAATAGTACGATTCATGAGTTAGGCGCAATAGACCTCATTCCAATCATTTTTTCCATATTGTGTTTAGATAGTAAGATAGTAATCGAGCCATCTGAGCCTATGGGAGAGTCAAAAGGTGAGGATGAGAGTGCCTATATTCTTGAATCTATTGTAACAAAAAGCAAAAATTACATTCCTCATCTAAAGTCCAAGAAGTGCAGAGTGAAAAAATTATTACTTAGCCTGGTTATCATTGTAGCACCACCACTGGAGCATAGCCGGACACTGGATGTCATGTTAAGGGTACAATTCATAAGCTCGAGGTGGAGGAAAAAGTGGTTCACGTCGTGCCGCGACGTTAAATTAGGCGCTTGTTGGGAGGCAACCCAGCTTTACTGCTTTCTTTTTATTTTTGATTTTTTTTCTTATTGTATTGTTTTGTAGTGTTATTTTATTCTGTAGGATTTTGAGCATAGGGAGCAAAGCCATAGGAAGTGTGCAAAAGTGAGCCATGTGGTTGGAACTAAGTGTGGGGTGCCCGCACAAAGGATCGTACCTGGGAGAAGTCTGAGTATCCCGTGAGCTGCTATTGCTTTGGCCTTTGGCCTAGCAGGGAGTCTCTTTTACCCTCTTGTTATTTTCAGTGTGCATTGAGGACATTGCACAATTTTAAGTGTGGGGTGAGGAGATTGTCTGGGTGATTTTTCCGTGCTATGTTATCTTAGTTATAGTACTTGTTCTTAGTGTAGTAATTTTTGTTTACAAAAAACAAACAAAAAAAAACAAAAAAAAAAAATCGAAAAATTTGGACTTTTCCCGACGATGGATTTTGTGGATAGCTTTCTTGAG
Organism: Nicotiana attenuata; assembly: GCF_001879085.1. Taxonomy (NCBI): domain Eukaryota; kingdom Viridiplantae; phylum Streptophyta; class Magnoliopsida; order Solanales; family Solanaceae; genus Nicotiana; species Nicotiana attenuata. The sequence goes on from NW_017670617.1 coordinate 401,333, forward strand.
GGATTAAGGTCCAATAAAAAAAATCAAAAAAGGGTGAAAAATAGAAAAATCCAAAAATATGTCTTTTATTTTTTTTAGGTAGCAATAATCACCCATGGTTTTTCTTTGTGCATCAGTTCTTTTCCATGAGATGTAGTTTGAACCGGGTAGTAGTTTTTTATTTATTTTTTTAGAGTAGATTAGGACTTTAGGAAATAAAAGGAGGAAGGGTGATGAACTTAGGTTCCTTTGACTTGTTTGATAGTAGCATATTTAAGCGTTGGCATGTGTAGTATCTTTCCAATATTTTGAAATTGTTCATGATGCCTTGACGAAATTGGATAACATATTCTGTGGTGCCTATGTCTCGTTTACTTGACTTATTTTCACTTTGTGATTAATGCTTAATATCTTGTGGATCCGTGAAGACTTGCATTATTTGAGAGTCGAAATGGGACCGTCCTTAATGAGTCATGTGCCATGTGTGAAGTGAGATTTTTGTGTAGTCCATGTCATTGTACTTGTGTCTAGAACTTGCCCGGTATGTGAGTTGAAGCGAAATTTTAGGTGATGCCCGATTTGAAAAATGATTTTAGGTTTCCTTTGATGTTTTTGAGCTTATTGCTTATCACAAATAAAATCTATTCCTAGTTAACCCTTTTGAGCCTATAGACTTTTATTTCACACCCACATTACAAGCCTATACCTTTTTTTTAATTCTCAATTGACATTGTTTTGATCCGTTTACCTCTTAAAGAACTTTAATTGTGAGATGCGCGCTAAAATAAGTAAGAAGGAACTAAGAGTGGGGTGGCTTTTGAGTGGAACCAATAAAAGGAAGAAAGGTGCACTTGCTTTGTAAAATAATACACCACAAGCGGAAATTGAAAAAAAAATAGTTGGGAAAAAAAGAGAAAAAAATCTGGAAAAAAGAAGAAGGAAAAATATGGATGAATAAATAGTTGTTTTATTCTTGCTGATGGGTATGAATTAAAGTAGTTCTTAAAAAAGAAGGGAATATTTTTAGGGGTATTGTTATTTGTGAAAGTTAAATGGATTGAAGAATTTGCTCTTAAAGTTGATTATGTGATGTGTTAAAGTTCTTGGGGGGGGGGGGGGGGGAGGGGGGGGGTTAGGTCGACGTATTCCTATATATATCATACTCGTCCCTTAGCCCACATTACAACCACAAAAAAAGTCCTAATTGATTTTAGATCGAGTGGGCCTACATTAGTAGAGATTTAAATTATGGGCAAGCCTATGGTACCAAGTGCATGCATATGACTTCTTTGTGAGAGTGAGCGGATTTTTTCTGAAATATAAGTCCTTTAAATATATTTTGAGTCTTTGATTCGATTGTGTGGATTCTTCTTATTCTCTTTGATTTTATTGTGAGAGCACATGGTTTTACGAGGATAGGTAACATTATTAGACTTCTCTACGATGTTGAGTGTTCAAGCCATGAGTGCATTGTGACATTGAGTCGGTTTTTGAGGCTAGGATTATTATGAGCATGATATTTTTGTTTTGAATATTTTTTAAAAATGGAATAAGTAAAAAGTAAGTGTGTGTTGAATACATATGCTAGAGCTTAATTGTTGCTATCAACCATGATCATAGGTGTAGTGTACTTCGAAAGATAAGAGCATAATTTTGTTTCATCTACTATAGTAATGGTTTGTTCAAGGACGAACAAAGGTTTAAGTGTGGGGTGGTGATGTTGGGCATATTTCTATATGTTTTAATATTACTTCACTCATGATTTAACCGCTTTTTGTTGCTATTTGGTGTTAAAAATGCCCAACATGCTTTAATTATTTGTTTTATGACTAATGAAGTTGTATGTGATGATTTAGGGTGTTTGGAGTACAAAAATATGAAGAAAATGTGCTCCAACTAGAGGAGAAGAGGGTGGATGCGTCGCATCCAACCTTGGAAGGAAGGGTACTTGGTGCACCCCTTAGCAGTGAAGTCGGCCCATAGCATCCCCATAGCATGCGCACCTGGGCAAAGCTGAGATGGAGGAACAAAGGGTGGATGCGAAACATCCCGATAGAAGGCAAAGCTGAGAAGCGGAGGACGATGTGGATGTGAAGCATCCACCCAGCATCAATCACTGAAGCTGATTCGGACTAAGATTAGGAGAACTTTGGCCCACGACTTTTGTATGCAATATATAGGCCAAAAATGCGACTTTTATGGGATCTTAGATACTTTTGACGGGAATTCAACCTAGGGAGAGCAAGGAGCCGCCGTGGAGGCCGGGTTTCATCTTCTTCCACCAAACTTAGTAATTTTTATGTTTCTTTGTATGATTTGTTGTTTTTTACCATGTCTATATGGAGCTAAACTTCACATTATAGGGTTGTGGTTCTTTCATGACTATTGTTATTTGGATATTGATTTTGATTTCTTAGTTTATCATATTGGTTTATATATTTAATCCTGCACTAATTATTTAATTGCTTGATCACCAATTGAATACTATCTCCGAATCTTGAATTGAACTCGAAAGTGGGAAATCTAGAGGATTGAGTAGAGTAAGTTCTTGAACTTGGGCATCGAGGAACAGATTCGCGGTTAGGATAGACATATACCTAATTGCCTTATTTTGTTGATTTATATGAATTATAAATGCGTTCTTGTTGATTCTAATTCCATAGACATATAGGAGTTAGGTTAGCTTGAATAGGCGAGTAAGAAATCGACAAATTCTTATGAACAATATTAACCATGTCGGCCAATAAACTAGATAAATTAATTAGACAATTCAATTGAAGAATACAATAGGATTGTTGTGAGCACGTGATTTTGCCTCGCTTGAATTATTCCTATAGAATTCTTAGAATTAGGATTTTTCTTTTATTATTTGATTTTTAGGATTTAATTGCGTATTTTTGTGTGTATTTTTTTTATTTGTGTGTGCATGATAATTCATAAAAAAATACAAAAATAGTACATTTGCATTTAGGACCCAATTTTATATTTTTAGTTCTATTAGTTAATTAACATTACAAAAAATGAAAGAAAATAAAAAAATGGTTCTTTTGCTATTTTTACTTTTAATTTACTAAATTTGTCTCTAGTTTTCTTTAGAAATTAGGAGTTAGTTAATTCTTGAAAATTAATTAGTTTAGTTTTAGAATTAAATCAGGACTTTTTATTTTTAATTTTGTATTTAACAAAAATAAAAAAAAAAGAGAAAAAGAGAAAAAAAAAAAAAGTAATAACAAAACTAATAAAAAAAAGAGAAGAAAACAGGCTGGCCTGCATTGGGCCAGTGTTAAAACTAATTTCCAGCCCAAACCATTAAATCCCTTCCAACCCAGTCCAGTCCCCTTAACAATCAAAACGACGCCGTTTTGGGTCAAATTAATCTCAACCGTCTATGTTTCTTTAATCTAACGGTTGAGAAGCCTACGTTCATTAATATATATATGTCCAAATGACCACCACCCCCCTCAGAACCCCCATACCCTTCGTCTCTCTCATACCCCAATACCTGAACCCTAACTCCGCCGTCCCCCACCGTCTGTCGCCGGCTGGAAATCGCCTCCGCCGGCGGCAATGGTCCAAATTCCCCCAAATTTTCACCATGGCTTCTCCTTCACCTCCCCTTTCCAAATCCAAGCCCCGTTTCCCTCAAATCCCCCCCAAACCCGTCGAATAAACGAAACCCTCGCCGCCGCCGCCGCCGCCGTCGCCGCCGTGTCCGGCGGCGCCGCCTCGAAACCCCACCAAAATTACACCCTATGGCCTCCTCACCCTCCTCTGTCCGAATTCACAACCAATAACCTTAAAATCCTCCGAAAATGGCTCGAATTTTAGATCGAAAATCGGCCTAGAACCCTAATTTCATAAAATGGGGCTTATTGGTGGTTTGACCATTATAGGGTTTAGCCGTGTGTTTTCTCATGAAAACACACGATTAAACACTAGTTTGGTCAAGCAATTTCAAAGTGATTTGCCCAGGTCGAGTTTCAAATCTGGTAATCCCTTCCCTTTTATTTTTCACTATTTTTTTTATTTGTTTTCTGTCATGCTATTTGCTTGCCTGTTCTTGGTTTATTTTTTTAAAAAAAAATTTGTTAGTCATAGAGTTCTGTTTTTTTTTACAGTCATGCTATTTTAATTTTGTTATTTTCTTGTGATTATATAGTTCCCTGTTTGTTTTTCTTACCTTTTGTTTACATGATTTAATTTTGCTTCGTTTTTAATTGTAGTTACAGTTTTTACTTGTTTGTTTTTAATTGTTAGTTTACTATTTTTATTAGTTCAATAATAGAATTAGTCTTAGGATACATATTAATTAGAATTAGTTTGATTTCAATTCTCTTTGCCTTTGTTAAGAATTTCTGATTTAGTTTTGTAAAATAGGGATTTGGGCTTTGCTTAAAATCAGTAGGCCCTTTGAATCGGGTCATTTGGCCCAGACTAGTTGGTAGACTTCGGTAGTCAGGGGCACTAAGGGTATATTGGGTAGTTCAATTAGGGAATCCCTGCAATAACTGAAAATAGAACCCCTTAGGACCTTCTAGATGGGGGTTCTAATTTGAAATTCAGGAATTGGTTGGTATAACTTGGGCAATAAGTCGGTCCTTTAAGGACTTCTAAGCTAAAAACTGAAGTTAAAAGAGGGGGCAAGGGTGTAAAGTAAAATTTTTGAAAGTTGCCCTAACGTTGCCTATAAAATGGGGAGTACCCTACCTTGCAATACAAGTTTAGAAAACCACAAAATCTAAAAATTTCAAATTCAAATCCAAAAATCAAAAAATCCAATAAAACTCGAGAGTGTGAAATCCTGGGAGTTTGAGAGGGAAAATTTCCAGATCTGAAAGTTCTTAAAAGTTCTTAGATCCTAGAATTTGATTTAGAGTTGAGAGATCAGATTTTAAGAGCTCAAAAACACCCGGATCCTAGATCTACAGGTTTGATAAGATTCCTGCTTGGTTTTGCTCACACTGTTATTGATTCAAGCTTAAATTTGAACTGACCTCCTTCAATTCCCTGGGTGATTTTTGCTTGAACACCGTTTCACTGCTGCTGCCCAGCTGACCTCAATTTTCTTATTTTGGTTCAATTTCCAGGTACTCTTTTACTTTCTAAGGAAATGATATGTAACATACAATTGTGGATTATTTGAAGTTGCTGTGAAAGGATGATTGTTTTTCTATTGTGCCTTCCATGTCCAAATTCACTTAAGAATTTCTAAGTTCCAGTAGTGTATCATAGTGATGTGTAGCTTATCCGATACACCTAAATATACTGATGGCATATTGAAGATCATTGTTACTCTCTCATCTCTACTGAAACTGATAGAATTACTAGCCTATTTGAATATTTGAAAATTGTACATTGGACTGTTATGTGGAAGTATTCATCTCTCAAATTCATGTTGCTATGGTAATTAGAGGTTTAGTAGTTTATTTTCAATTCTAGTCCATGATTCAGTTTTAAAAAAGTGCGAGTTAGACTGTTGTTTTGGGAGCTAAAATCTCAGAAATAGATATGTTAGTCATAGCATATGTAGGAGTTGAATATGAGTATGAAATTAGAATGTAAAGTTAATACGCACTTGATTTGAATGAATTGAATTGTTCAGTTGTTTACGAACTGTTAAGCTCAATTTTTTATTTAAGATCAGTATTGTGAGGCCCAATTTAAATCAATGCATGATTTGGTTTCATATTTTTGGGCCACACCTTGGCAGTTTGCTTGAATAAATTTGAGGCCCTTTGAGCCTGGATATCATGATTGGAATAAATTGTTCATTCGTTCACAAAATTGTTAGCAGGCCCAAAGTAAAATCAGAATCGGATTTGGGCTCATTTATGAGCCAAAGCTGGACAGCTTTTGTGTAAATGAGATTTGGGCCCAGTTATTTGATAAGAAGCCCAAACATTACCAGCCCCTTTTGAATTGGTTAATTTGTTAAATTGTGGACTGATCAGGGACTTGATCTTAAGTCCTAATTTCTAGATTGCCTCCGAATTGGGCTTGTGCTGAGGCCCAACGTTAAACAACTTCTTATAAAGCTGAATGACTCATCCTTCTTCTTGGGCTAATTTCGAAGCCCAATATGCTGAGGGCCTTAATTAAGGCTACTGGTTTAAATTTATAATGCAGGCCTTGGGCCTTTCAAGTCAAGTGGCAGACTTGAATTAAGAGGCCTTCAATAATGGAGGTCCCCTTGTTTATGTTTGGACTTGATCTTGAGGCCCGAACTTTCTTGAATGCCTTTAGTTAATTCATAGTGCTAATTAATTAAGTTTTCTAGAGACAATCCTTAATAGATAATAATAGTTCATCTTTAGGATGTCCTTTTAAAATAAATTGAGGTGCGTCGCGCCAAACAAAATTCACAAATTGCGTGGCCCTCTTTAATTATATATTTTTTTTAAAAATCTTTAGAACTCGGGACGTGCCATTTAGCGAATTTCCATGGCCTCCCGCAAAGATATCAACACGCTAGTTGCTTTAGGCTCGTCATTTAATAATATTACCTTCTTAAATTCGGGTGCGCATTTTATGTGACCCAAATCCAAATCCCAAAACGTTGAATAAAATGTGTTTCGGATCGGGGTGCATTTCATGTGACGTGATCCAACAACACATTTTATACGACGTTCAATCTTCCTTAAAAATCATTTAAAAGCGGTAAATAATTTAAAATTGCACTATAGGATGAACATGTTTTAGAATCAGATATAAGGCCAATTATGATAGTTTAAGCGACCGTGCTAGAACCACGGGATCCGGGGGTGCCTAACACCTTCCCTCGGGTCAACAAAATTCCTTAGTCAGAATCTCTGGTTCGCAGACTTCGTTTGGAAAGTCGAAAGTTTCCTTGATTTGGGATTCAAGATAAACCGGTGACTTGGGACACCAATGGCCAAACCTATCCCAAGTGGCGACTCTAATAAATAAATAATCCCATTTCGAATAATGTCACTTAGAGTGGAAAAACTCCCTTATACACTATCCTCTCGGGGTAGGTGTGTAAAAAATGAGGTGTGACAGCTCTGGCGACTCTGCTGGGGATACGAACCCAGAATTTCGGTTCAGGGTTCAAGAATTCGAGCTTAGAATAACTGTTATATTGGCTTTATCTGATTTTCCTACATGTTTCATGCTAAATGTGCTAAATGCTTTACCGCTTTAATATTCGATGAATTGTATATATAAACTGCTACGAAACCCTTCCTCTCTCTGAGTCTTCTACATCATGGAGAAGGGTACACTTCGTGTGACTTCTCTTCTGTTTAGAGTTTTATCCCATTTAGAACGAGGTTTGGATAAGTTGCTAAGCCAGCGGAGCTTCTGTATCCCCGGTACGCTGCCTCCCCCTCGGCTCGAGTTGTCCGCTCGGGTAAGCCAGGTCTAGAACAATAAACCCACGGCTAAACCTAGTATAACAAAGCCTCATGCCGGATCCCTAGTAGGAACGTTTGTTTGCATCACGTGCATTTGACTTAGGGGACTCAACACAGGGGTTGGGTCCGTCTAGGACAGGTGACGTGAAATGAAAAGACCATCCTGATGCATCTTACGTGCTACTTGTGCATTTATTTGCTCGGCTTTGCATGTTGAGCGGCTTGTACATAATGGGAGAGAATTGAACGAAAAATAGCAGTGTTAGGACTAAGTGAGGGTAACCACTTGTTTTGAAAAAACCAACGCCCAAATAGTATTGAAACTCTGCCGGATTTTTGAGAAAAAGAAAAGAAAGATTTTTCTTTTCAAAAATAGTTGGTTTTGTCAAATATGCCCGAACTACACCAGTTTGATTCTCACCGGATGTGGAATACGTAGGCAACCCCCATCGGGTCCAACTTCCCTTTTTCAAAAAATAGCCCAAAAACAACAAAAATTTTAATTTTGGTCATAAATAAGTCGGGTGATGCCATTCTTGTTTAAAATAAGTCGAATGTCCCCAAAAGGACGTCGGAAGGCTGTTTTTTCAAGAACAACCACCTTGAGTCATTTTTAATAGTTAGTGGGCACAGCCTTAAAATCTTCTTCCCCAGAGTGCTGAAAGGCCGTATCCGCAAAACCAGGTCTTTGTTTTCTTAAATTACAATTTTGAAAAATGGTCACTTTTTCTTTTAGGTCAGAATAAGTCATTAAATCACCTTAATAAATGTGCAGGATGAGCACGATTGAAATTGAACCTTTCACAGTCCTTAATGAGATCCCCTTGAAGCTCCATATGTGGTGGAATAACCTAGGAAAGGGCAGTAGAGAAACGGTGGTAAAAGTTTTGGGCGGCCTCGTCGGATTATTGAACATTAAGCCAAGGCCGGATATCATTGAAGCATTGATACCTTTTTGGGACCCAACTCACAACGTGTTCCGGTTCTTAGACTTTGAGCTCACACTAACATTAGAGGAAGTTGCGGTTTATGCAGGCCTTAATGGGAACCTCAGGAGTCGATATCCATTGTCACCGAGACCGGTAACCCCCCAAAGATTTCTGGACTTATTGAGTATTAGCCGGGATGTTCAGGACGGGAATCTATTAGAAGGGTATTGCACACTCCATTTCCTGTATCATCGATATGGTAACCCCCGCGGTTTTGAAGAGCCCAACACTGCTTTAACCCACGCCGGAAACAAAGATAAGTGGGAGGCAAGGCGGGGTTTAGCTTTCATGGTAGCCTTCTTGGGAGTTGTGGTCTGTCCACGAAAAGATGGTCATATAGAGATCGGCCTCGTAGGAATGCTAGATGTTACAATCAAGAAAGTCAACAGCACGGTGGTTCCTCTGATCGTGTCTGAAATCTATCGAACCTTGACTATATGCCGAGAAGGGGGAAAGTTCTTCCAGGGTTGCAATTTGTTGCTACAGCTATGGATGCAAGAACACCTCTGTCACAGGACTGGGTACATGAATTATGGGTTGACCGGGCTCAGCTGCATTGATGAATTTGAAACCCGGGTAGCAGGTATTGAATTCCCTGAGGGTACTGAGGCTTGGCTATCACATTTGAGATCTTTGACTGCTGACAAAATTGAGTGAGCCTTCGGATGGCTTCCTGTTACTAAAGCAGTATACACGTCAGCTGAGGTGCCTTATATCCTCTTGATGGGCATCCGGAGCATCCAACCCTATGCTCCCTACAGGGTCTTGCGACAACTAGGAAGATTTCAAAATACCCAAAATGATGAAGATCTGAGTAAACATGTCATTGAGCTGGGCCCAAAAGCTGCATTTCCCGAAGGGAAGATTCGCCAAATATGGAATGAGTGTAGGTTTCTTGAACCTAAGACCATAGTGCGAGATCGGGCTAGAGGTGAAGTGGACCCTAAATACATGATTTGGTCTGGCAAAAGACACACGTCCAATAATTTACCGATGGGGCACAGATGCAGTGGGATTGGTTAGCAAAAGAGAAGGAATACAGGGCCAGAATAGGGGAGCTGGAAAAACAGGTCCGGGATCTCCAGTTTGAAAATAGCTTGCAAGCCGCAGTCGATGACGGTGATAAGAAGAAACTGATCCAAGAAAATGAGGCTCTTAAGGCTCAGATCCGACAGATGAAAATAGCTTCCAACAACCAAGAAAGAAGCCAGGTTGATGAAAGGCCGATAAATGGATTCCTCGAGTGCCAAGAAGACTTGGAAAATCCGAAGGGAATATAGCAAAAATCCGGGCGCAGTGGGCAAAGAAAGTAGAAGAACGGGCCAAATTTGTGCAGCAAATGAAGAAAAATTATGATGGGACTATTACTAATCTGAGAAGAAAAGTGAGAACGAGGCAGCCCAGCAGACTAAAGACTTCAAGGCTGAGAGGGAGCATTGCTATAGGCTGATGGCCAAAATGGAGAGAGAAATACAGCAGTTACAAGACCACCACCTCGGGCCCCAGGGGTTGAAGCTTTAATGTATTCTTGACCTTGTTTTTAGTCATTGAGTCTGTATTTTGGTTATTTTGAGTCTGTTTTATAATTTTTCCTTTCCAAGAAAACAATTAGTTTATATCTTTGTAATAGAAGTTTATCAATGAAAAAGTGAAAATTCCCAAAAAATTATTTTCTTATTTTTGCATTTATCTGCAAGAACTACGCTTGGTCTGATTCATGCGGGGTCATGATACATAGGCAATCTCCATAAGATTCGACCGTAACCCTAAGAGAAAAGGAGAAGGGGAGGGAATAAAATAAAAGAAAAAACAAGAGAGGCAAAGAAACAAAAAGAGAGAAAATAAGAAAACCGAGAGAAAGAAACCATGGCAAAAAGCAAAGGCAAGAATGAAAGAAAAGAAAAGAGAGAAGAGAAAAATGAGACAAAATGGCAAAAGGAAAGAAGAGCGGGGAAAATAGAATGGAAATCAAAGGAAGAAAATAGGAAAAGAATAAGGAAAAGCTGGGATGACGCATGCAACAGTTGCAAAACATGTAGAAACCTATTTAATTGTATAGGTGCATCACACCCCAACGTGCGATTACATATCTTTTATTTGTCTCCAACTAACCGTTTGCTGCTGTCACATCCAGTCCAGGTTTTATAGAAACGGTGGTTGGTTTTTCTGTGGTATACTGGCATCACATCAGTATTTTACCAGATCAAAGGGGAGCGTAGAAATGTCTTCGGAAATAACCTCGCCAGCAATTCCCATCCCTGAGGATAGCCCCATCTCGGGCATCCCGGCCTCATAGTCTGCAGCAGCTGAGGAAAATAGGATCCTACGTCTCCGGGTCATGGAAATGTGGGATGCATGGACTAATGGAAGGGAGCCTCCAAGTGCTATTCCCGGCTTTCCCGAACTATTCCCTAGGTCAGGAGGTACTTCTAATATTCCCATCAGTCACCTGAATACCCCATTGGGACAGCCCACTATATCGGCTCATTTTGTGGGAACACCTTCTGAGGTCCGCCCCCAGGTGTTCATATCCAGAGGAGTCCCCAATATCTTTACCGCTCCACCATGCTCGACCACCACACAACCTTCACTGCCTAGGCCTACTTTTGATCCTTCGGCCTTTACTTTTCAAAATCCTATTTGTCAAGTGGAGCCTCCTCAGTACCCCACATATACTTACCCGCAGCCACCTCCATGTGAGTTCACACCCGGACAGGATAAAACTCCTAAAGCTCCCGAATAGGATGAGATGGCAAAAAGGATGAGGAGCCTAGAGCAAAGGCTAAAAAACATGCAAGGTTTAAGCGGGCAGAAGAGTGTTTCCTATGCTGATCTGTGCATGTTCCCTCACGTGTATCTGCCTATGGGATTCAAAACTCCAAAGTTCGAGAAATACGATGGGCATGGTGATCCCATTGCTCACCTTAAGAAATACTGCAATCAATTGCGTGGGGCTGGAGGAAAAGAAGAATTGCTCATGGCTTACTTTGGGGAAAGCTTGGTGGGTATTGCCTCCGAGTGGTATATGGATCAAGATATCTCTCGATGGCACATCTGGGACGACCTCGCGAGAGACTTTGTTAGACAGTTCTAGTACAATATAGACATTGCTCCAGACCGGAACTCGTTGGCAAATCTGAAAAAGCAGTCCTCAGAAAGTTTTCGGGAGTATGCAATCAAATGGCGTGAACAGGCGTCAAGGGTAAAACCTCCGATGGACGAGGTTGAAATGGGCACGGTGTTTCTTCAAGCTCAGGAAGCTGATTATTTCCAAAATATGATGTCAGCTATGGGTAAACCGTTTGCAGAAGCTATTAGAATTGGTGAAATGGTGGAGAATGGACTAAAAACAGGCAGAATTCTGACCCAATCAGCCATTAGAGCAACCTCTCAAGCCATTCAAGGTGGGACTGGAGGAATGGCCAAGGGTAAGAAGAAAGAAGAAACATCCATGGCGGCATCAGGTGCAAGAAGACACCGCGCTCCTACACCCATGTTTTCAGAAAGAACCCCTCAACATTACTACCCTCACCACGACATGGCCTATACTCCTCAACCGTATGCGGCCATGAATGCTCAACCTTTTGTACAACCGCAACAACATGCCAATAGAAACCCAAGCTCCATTTCCAAGAAACCAGCCTCCTCACCAAAACCACTACAATCCCCGTCCTCCACAGAATAACTTTCCTCCCCGTGAGCCACCCAGGAGGCAAACTTTCACTCCAATTGGTGAATCTTACTCTAATCTATTCCTAAAACTTGTCCAAATGGGTCTGCTGCAGCCAGTTCCTCAAACAAGGCAAAACCCAACATCGCCTGCTTACAGAGCTGGTGTCAGATGTGCCTATCATTCAGGAGCAGAAGGGCACGATACGGATGATTGTTGGACCTTGAAGAGAGCAGTGGAAAACTTGATAGAACAAGGAAAGATTGTGCTAAGGGATGAGGATGTCCCCAACGTGACTAATAATCCACTGCCGGCCCACAACAACGGGCCAGTAATCGGAATGATTTGCAAAGATAAAGAATTTGATCCGGCACTGAAGGCCATAATTGCCATTGCTGATGTGGAGAGAACACCAAAAATTGCCCCGAAGCAAGATCAAGGGGAAAAGAAAAAGAACAAAGCCACCCATTCAAAACCAAAAAAGAAAGTTGAAGCAGGAACAGGGGTAATGCCTCCCAAAGATACTTTTCTATATGTCCCACGAGGCCGCAACGAAAAGCAGTTGACTTTGAGTCCTCCAAAGAGATTTGAATTGAAAAAGGCAACCCGGATGTATGTACCCAAGGGAGCTTATGTGGTGCGGGGGCCAATTAATCCACCAAGGCTGAGTGAGCCCGTGGTTATTGGCCGCGCGCCACAGAGGCCCATGACTGATCCTACCGCGGTGCCTTGGAACTACCATAAAACAGTGGTGACGTATAAGGGCAAAGAGATCCAGGGGGAGCTTCAAGAAAATCACCCCGTTGAAAAATACTCCAACATGGAAGAAGTGAACAACGCCACCAGGAAGCATTTCCCAGCTAAAAAACTCGTGAGTGCTGAAGAAGCGGAAGCCTACTTTCAAAAAATGAAGATGGCGGATTATGAAGTGATTGACCAGCTTCGAAAGTTTCCTGAACAAGTCTCTTTGCTATCTTTGTTGATAAAATCCCCCGAACACCAGAAGGTATTAGTCAAGACCCTCAATGAGGCATACGTACCAGCTAAGACTTCTGTGGAGCAGTTGGAGAGAATGACAGAAAGATTTTTCACAATTAACCAGATCTCCTTCAGCAAAAATGACTTGCCCCCAGAAGGGGCCGCACATAACAAAGCCCTGCACTTAACTGTCAAATGTGAAGGATACTACGTGAAAAGGGTTATGGTGGAAGGAGGTTCTGGGGTAGACATTTGCCCACTCTCTACACTACAGCGTATGGAAATCGGGACTGAAAGGATTCGTCCCAACATTGTCTGTGTGAGAGCTTTTGACGGTATCAAAAGAGACACCATTGGAGAAATTGACCTAATTTTGACCATCGGCCCAGTAGACTTCGAAGTAACTTTCCAGGTTCTAGACATGGACACCTCCTACAACCTTCTTTTGGGGAGACCATGGATCCATGCAGCGGGGGCTGTGCCCTCTACTCTTCATCAGGTGGTAAAATTCGAGCATGAGGACCAAGAGATCGTGGTCCACGAGGAGGATGAACAGTCTATCTATCGGGACCCATCTGTCCCATGCCTAGAAGCGAGGGAAGGCAGTGAGCACATAGTTTATCAGGCCTTTGAAGTTGTGGTGGCAGACCAACATGAAGAAGGAAACCCTTGCCCCCAACCCTTCCTATCCAATGCCTCGATTATGGTGGCTAATGAAATGATCAGACATGGTTTCAAGCCAGGGAAGAGACTTGGAAAAGCTCTGCAAGGAATATCTGAACCAATGACCCTGCCTACAACTGAAAAATTCTTCGGGATAGGTTTTCACCCCACCCCAGATGATGTAGAGTGGGCGGATGAGAGAAAGAAAGAGGGATGGGTCTTGTCACAGCCACTGCCACATTTGTATGAAACCTTTGTCAAGCCGAAGTACAGTGAGGAGGAAGATGATGAGGCATTTACGGCCGAAGAGATTGAGGAAATATGTGGGGCAATGAGAAAGATGCTCTATGAAACCCACATGGTCCAGCCGGGAGAGGGCACTAGCACCGCTGAGGTGTTATACATGGGACCAAGCGCCAAGCTTCAAAATTGGAAGGCTACGCCATTTCCGATCAGGCGGGAGTCCCGGTAGACCTGTCCTGCTATTTTTTTCTGCATCCCGAGTTATTCCAGGGTGTAACTCGGATGTTTCTTTTAGTTTCTTGTCTTTAAATTTCCCAATGTAAACCCTGTTATCTTCCCAATTCCAAGAAATGAAATCAATATTGCATCGTTCATTTTTTCTGATTTTGCCTTTTATCTCTTCTTTTTAGTTCTAATAATGCGGCTTTAAATAAAATGACATGCTTATGGACTTCATGCCCAGATCCAAACACGCTGTCTAACTGCGAAATAATGAACCAAGAACCAGAATATGATGAAGAAGGGGTTTCTAGAGAAATAAATCGAGAGTTGGAACAATTTGGGAATAAACCTAAAGCCAATGGTGCTGTCGAAGCAGCAAACAAGAACATCAAGAAGATTTTGAGAAAAATGATTTAGAGCTCCAGACAATGGCATGAAAAGTTGCCTTTTGCATTACTGGGATATCGCACCACAGTGCGCACATCGGTAGGAGCTACCCCATACCTTTTGGTTTATGGAACCGAGGCTGTTATACCCGCAGAGGTAGAAATCCCTTCTCTTCGAATCATCGTTGAAGCAGAAATCGAGGATAGTGAATGGGTCAAGACTCGTCTGGAACAATTGTCTTTAATTGATGAAAAACGGATGGCCGCGATCTGTCACGGGCAGTTGTACCAACAAAGAATGGCCCGCGCTTATAACAAGAAAGTACGACCCAGGAATTTTGAAGGGGGACAACTTGTGTTAAGGCGCATTCTTCCACACCACCAAGAACCAAAAGGCAAGTTCGCACCTAATTTGGAAGGGTCCATATATCATCCGAAAAATACTACCGAGAGGAGCATTGTATCTGGGAGACATCGAAGAAAATGATCCCGAAGCAGCAGTCAATGCGAACGCAGTTAAAAGGTACTATGTTTAAGCTTGCTGCGGTGATTGGCTTTTGTGCAATTGAGATGACAAAGGCTTTCCTTCCCGCTATCCAAACACTATCAACCCCTTGCAAACCCATTTGAGCAGGTTATTCTTCTTTGATTGCCCTCTTTGGAACCCGAAAGTACTATTGAAAAGAAATAAAAAAAAAAGAAGAAAAGAAAAGAAAAATGAAAAAAAGAAGAAGAAAAACAAAACAAAAAACAAAAAACAAAACCAAAAAACAAAATACGTTTACCCGTAACTACGTACTGACTTAGATTACCGAAAGGTAATAACGTAGGACATACATCTCTC
>NW_017670617.1:424879-436273 GCF_001879085.1 Nicotiana attenuata
GCAATGGGTTGCCTCCCATCCAGCGCCTGATTTAACGTCGCGGCACGACTCAACACGTTCTCAAGAATCCGTCAAGTCCACCGAGGTCTTGTGACGTGCAAAGTCACCACCCCAGTAATGTTTTATCCTTTGACCATTCACCAAAAAGGTACTAGTTGAACTCATATCTCGCAATTCCACAGGTCCATGAGGTTTCACACTTACTACAACAAAAGGGCCTGACCAACGAGATTTTAGCTTTTCGGGGAAAAGCTTCAACCTCGAATTGAACAAAAGAACTTCTTGCCCTGGCTCGAACTCTCGATGTTGAATGTGCTTGTCATGCCACCTCTTAGTCTTCTCTTTATACAATTTGTCATTCTCATACGCGTGCAATCGAAACTCATCAAGCTCATCGAGTTGCAGCAACCTCTTCTCTCCAGCTAGGTCCCCATCCATATTCAGCTTTTTAATCGCCCAATAGGCCTTGTGCTCAAGTTCGACGGGCAAGTGACATGCCTTCCCATAAACCAGTTTATACGGAGAAGCACCTATGGGAGTTTTGTATGCAGTTCGATATGCCCACAATGCGTCGTCTAGCTTCCCGGCCCAATCTTTTCTATTTGCACTCACTGTTTTCTCAAGAATCTGCTTTACCTCTCTGTTTGACACCTCCACTTGACCACTCGTCTGGGGGTGATAGGCAGTGGACACCTTGTGCTTGACTCCATACTTTGCAAGGACATTATTCAGTAATTTGTTGCAAAAATGTGTTCCTCCATCGCTGATCAATACTCTTGGAGTTCCAAAGCGTGTAAAGATGTGCTTTTTGACAAAGCTCACCACCACCCTTGCATCATTAGTGGGAGGAGCAATGGCCTCCACCCACATGGACACATAGTCGACGGCCACCAAGATGTACCTATGACCATTAGATTGTGGAAACAGTCCCATGAAATCTATCCCCCACACATCAAAGAGCTCCACTACCAGAATGTTTTGCAGCGGCATCTCGTGCCTCTTTGTGATCGTTCCGGTTCTTTGGCACCTGTCACACATTTTAACAAAGGCGTGTGCATCCCTGAACAATTTTGGCCAATAGAAACCTGATTGTAGAACTTTCTGGGCAGTCACATCACCACCATGATGACCTCCATATGGTGAGGCGTGACAGCTATGAAGTATGGCACTCATTTCCTCCTCGGGAACACATCTCCGCACCAACTGATCTGCACAGAGCCTGCATAAGAATGGCTCATCCCACATGTAGAGCCTCACGTCATGCAAGAACCTTCGTCTATTATCTGGTGTCAACTCTGGTGGTGTCACCCCACTTGCAATAAAATTCACATAATCTGCATACCATGGGGTTGTGCTTGAGGCAATCACCAATAACTGCTCATCAGGGAATGTTTCTTTGATTACACCCCCTTCAACTACATGATTCCGATTTTCTAATCTGGACAAGTGATCAGCCACTTGATTCTCTGTTCCTTTGCGATCTCGAATCTCTAAATCAAACTCTTGCAAGAGTAGGACCCACCGAATCAGTCTCGGCTTGGCGTCCTTCTTTTCAAACAGGTATCTGATGGCTGAATGATCTGTGTAGACGATGACTTTGGTCCCCACAAGATATGACCTGAACTTGTCAAAAGCCCACACCACTGCAAGCAACTCTTTTTCAGTGACTGTGTAATTCATCTGAGCTGGATTCAGAGTCTTGCTTGCATAGTAGATGGAGTGGAAGACTTTGTTTCTCCTTTGCCCCAAAACAGCTCCAATAGCCAAGTCACTCGCGTCGCACATCAACTCAAATGGCTGCTCCCAATCCGGAGCAATGATGATTGGTGCAGTCACCAACCTTCCCTTCAGCTCCTCGAATGCCTTCAGACAGGCATCATCAAATTTAAAGGCAACATCCTTCTCAAGCAACCTGCACAAGGGAGAGGAAATTTTCGAGAAATCTTTAATGAAACGACGATAAAAACCTGCATGACCCAAGAAACTGCGAATGCCTTTGACAGATATCGGTGGAGGCAATATTTCAATCGCTTCCACCTTTGCCTTGTCCACCTGCAAACAATCTTTGGACACCTTGTGCCCCAAAACTATACCTTCGCGTACCATGGAATGGCACTTTTCCCAGTTTAGCACCAAGTTAGTCTCTTCACACCTAGCAAGCACTTTATCAAGATTCATCAAGAAGTTATCAAAAGAACATCCAAACACAGAAAAACCTCCATGAATACTTCCACAAACCTCTCGACCATGTCAGTATAAATGGCCATCATACACCTTTGAAAAGTCGCAGATGCATTACAAATACCAAAGGGCATTCTCTTGAACGCATATGTTCCATAAGGACACGTAAAAGTGGTCTTTTCTTGGTCCTCTAGGGCTATAGAAATCTGATTATACCTAGAGTAACCATCCAAGAAGCAGTAGTACTCCTGGCCAGCTAATCTATAAAGCATTTGGTCAATAAATGGGAGGGGGAAGTGGTCCTTCCAGGTGGCATTGTTCAATTTTCTATAGTCAATGCAAATTCTCCACCCAATGACAGTTCTTGTAGGGATTAAATCATTATTCTCTTTAACTACTACAGTCATCCCCCCTTTCTTGGGTACACATTGGACGGGACTTACCAATTTACCGTCTGAGATAGGAAATACAATACCTGCATCAAGCCACTTAATCACTTCTTTTCTTACCACCTCTTTCATGATTGGATTGAGTCGTCGTTGTTGCTCTACACTGGGCTTGTGTCCGTCCTCCATGAGGATTTTGTGCATGCAAAAGGCTGGACTAATGCCCTTTATGTCAGACATAGTCCACCCAATTGCTCGCTTGTGCTCACGTAGCACTCTCAACAGCTTTTCTTCCTGCAATTTAGACAAGTCAGAGGAAACAATAACAGGTAGGGTGTCAGAGTCACCCAAATAAGCATATTGCAGGTGAGATGGGAGAGGTTTATGCTCTAATTTCGGGGCTTCCTCAATTGACGGTTTTGGAGGAGGTCCCTCTGGCCTGTTCAAAGGTTCAAAGGGGTATATCCCCTGCATGTATGCACAAGATGTATCAAGGATGTGCATCATCTCCTCGACCTCCTCATCATTCCCCAGGCTATCAAACAACATAAGTGCTTTTTCTAGAGAATCGTCTAGATATACACTTGGATCACGAATTTGCTCATCATCCTCAACAACAGATATCATGGAGAGCTCCTCATAGTGACGGGGAAGTTGGATTGCTTTGTACACATTGAAAACTGCTTCTTCATCATCTACCCTCAAGATCATCTTTCCCTCTCTCACTTTGATAATTGCGTCACCAGTAGCCAAGAGAGGTCGCCCCAATATGATTGGGATCAGTTCATCAGCCTCATAATCGAGGATAATGAAATCAGCAGGGAAGATGAATTTCCCAATCTGCAGCAACACGTCTTCAATCACCCCTTCGGGGTGCACTATCGACCTATCAGCCAGCTGCAACATCACAGTAGGTGGCCTTGGAGCTCCCGGACCCAATTTCCTGAACAACGATAGGGGCATCATATTTATGCTTGCCCCCAAATCACAAAGAGCACGACCCACATCAATATTACCAATGCGCACAGGACTCGTAAAGCTGTCAGGATCCTTAAGCTTTTGAGGGAGCTTATTTTGGATCCTAGAAGTGCACTCCTCAGTAAGTGCAACTGTCTCAAATTCAATTAATCTTCTCTTGTGAGCCACTATATCTTTTATGTACTTAGCATACTTTGGAATTTCACGAAGCACATCAACAAGTGGGATATTCAATTGAACCTGGCTCAACATAGAGAGAAATTTGCTGAACATGCGATCATCATTCTTTTTCTGCAATCTCTGGGGGAAAGGTGGTGGCCTTGGGGCCTCCACTGGCTCTGGAATTTCAGCAGTCTTCTTTGGCTCGTTTTTCACTTTAGGGATCAACTCCCCCTCAGGTACGGGCCTATCTTTCCTTTTCATTGGCACTTCCTCAAGCTCCCTCCCGTTTCTAAGTGTAACTGCATTCACTTGCGGATTCTTTTCTGTATCACCGGGGAGAGCGCCTGCAGGTCTAGTGTTTTGATTTGTTACTAACTGCCCCATCTGCCTCTCAAGATTTCTGAAGTCGGTCCTGAGCTGCTGATTGTCAATCAACAACTTCTTTAGTAAATCACTTGTGCTCTTTTCCATTTGTTGGGGCGGTCTCTGAGGGTGATTGAAACCCCCTTGGGGTTTATACTGATTTTGATTCTGCTGATTTCCACCCCATGAGAAGCTGGGATGGTTCCTCCAATTTGGATTGTAAGAATTCCCGTATTGTGCATGCTGGTTCAGTGGACCCCTGTTTTGTTGCCCCACATAATAGATGGATTCTGGATTCGTGGGGCACATATCACTCATATGACTGTCACCACACAGTTCGCAGCAAATAGTCATCAGTTGTACCTATTGCATTGGCTGTGGCTGCTGCATTGTCATCCTAGTCATCTGATTGGATAGCTTTGCAATTTCGGCTCTCATTGCTGACAGTTCATCGAGCTCAAGTACTCCAGCTGCTTTTTGCTTGATTGCCTTTCGTGAGTCACCCTCACCTTGCCAGTTTTATCACTAGCCATGAAGGTATTCAGCAAGAGTTGGATTTCACTGTACGGTCGGGCCATGCAACTGCCCCCACAAGCTGAATCAAGATTCATCTTTGATGCATCATCTAACCCATCTACAAAAGTGTGGCCCAATACCTCGTCCGTCTGCAATGATGTGGACAATCTCTGAGCATGTTCTTGTACCTTTCCCATGCTTGACGAAGTGTCTCGCCAGCTCGTTGTTCGAACCCAAGAATTTGACTCCTCAACACCTTTGTTTTCTTGGTGGGAAAAAATTTGATTAAGAATTTCCTTGCCAGATCATCCCAAGTGCGGACTGAATTCACCGGCTCCTTATTCAAGCATTCCTTAGCCTCCCCAATCAAAGAAAAGGGGAAAAGTGTCAGCCTGACATAGTCCTTGGAAATGTTCGGATAGTTGTAAGTATCCGTAATTTCCAGAAAATTCTGAATATGCCTATGCGGGTCTTCATGAGGTAGACCCACAAATTGCCTGTGGACTGGATCAGCTGCACCATGTATTGTTTCAGCTCAAAGTGCCCAGTGATGTCAGGCTTCACAATAGCCTGAGTCATATTAGCCAGACTGGACCTTGCGGCTTCAATCACCGCGCGTTCCTCATTACCTGCCATCTCAATTGGTTGTGGTTGGACTTCAATGTCCAACTCTCTTTCAATTCTAGTTCGAGCGTCCACCTCCCTCCTCACTCTGTGAAGTGTTCGTTCAATTTCGGGATCAAAAGGAAGGATGTTGTTTGCGCTTCTACTTCTTCGCATTCAAGAAAAGATCCTGTATTAGCACAAACAAAGTGAACTGATAATTAAAACTTGAATAAATAAATAATAAAAGCTCAACTCAGTCAAGTAGTTAATTTCTAAGTCCCCGGCAACGGCGCCAAAAACTTGTTGCGATCAAAACTCTCACGCAAGGGCACATGATCGTCAAGTAATAGAGTAGTGAGTAGAGTATCGTTCCCACGAAGACTTATGATTGACTGTTGACTGATTCAAACCTAATTACTTTATCTATCCAAGATGTTTCTCACAAAATCGACATGTAACTGTTGTACTACCTAACTATCAAGAAATAATCTAACTAGAGCAATTAACCAAACGAATAGCAAGTTCAATTAACAAACAATAGGAGAAGATATTCCAGGGTCAGGGGCTGATTAACAATCGTGTTGTGTTCTTGGATTAAAACGACTAATTGATCTATCTGGATTGTTGATTGACAGGGTTTATATTACTCATAAGAATCTGTCGAGTTCTTACTCGCCTAACTCAATGCCTATATGTCTATGGAATTAAGATTAACAAGAACGCAGTTACAATTCCTGTATTCCAACCAAGCAGGGCAATTGTGTATATGTCTATCCCAATTGCGAATCCGTTCCCCGAGGCCCGGGTTCAAGAACCTGCTCTATTTAATTCTATATGCAATCTAGAATTCCCACTTTCGAGTTCAACTCTAGATTCGTAGATAGTATTTCACTGTTAGCTACTCAGCAAAATAATTAAAAGCAGAATTAAATAAACAATCCAATATGACAAGTCAACTTCGTCGAATTAAACGTCAAACAACAACTTTCATATTTCACCCATGACCCCAGAATAATGGGTTTTAGCTACTCATAACAACGTAAAGATAATCTATGAAAATATTCATCATGGAAAATTGCAAGAAAAAGAAGAAATAAAGAACTATGATGTTTTTGGGTGATCTCTCACACTTGTGTTTCTTGCCCAAGAACTCTCCAAAACAAATCTAACCTAATATGGCCGAATTTCTACTTTTTATAAGGGTTTTACACCAAGTTTTCCCGACTTGACACTTTAGTCCCTGGCTTTTCCGCGTTCTGCCGCGGTCCTACCGCGGTTACGCCAGGACCACGGCCAAATAGGTCCTCTGAATCTGCAGCTCTGCTCTGCCGCGGTGCTACCGCGATTACGGTCTGACCGCGGCAGGCCAAGTTTAGCTCTGCTTTTGTCTCTTCACTTGGTGCATTTCGTGGGCATTGTTTGATTGGCCTCCTTTTTTCCGCAATTGATCCCCAACTTGCTCCATCGACTTCATTCGTTGGATATATCCAGCAAAGCATGAAAAGCACTAATCAGAGCATTTGGTTATCACTTTTTACCGCAAATCTATACAAAAAATGTGGTTCTTTTGGGGTCCAATTATAGTCTAATTCACTTGTTATCACTGACAGTCTTAGAAAATTCTTTCGGCTATGTCCTCGGGCAACATGATGTAACTGGGAAGAAAGAACATGCAATCTACTACTTGAGCAAGAAGTTTACCAGTTATGAAGCTAAATATACTCTGTTGGAAAGGACCTACTGTGCTCTGACTTGGGTTGCTCAGAAGCTAAGACATTATCTGCAAGCTCACATCACCTATCTCATAACCAGGTTAGATCCTTTAAAATACATATTCCAGAAACCGATGCCCACAGAGAGATCAGCAAAATGGCAGATTCTGCTCACTGAATTTGACATAGTCTATGTCACTCTCAAGGCGATGAAAGCCCAGACGTTGGCAGATCATTTGGCTGAAAATCCGGTTGACGAGGAATACCAATCGTTGAGCACTTTCTTCCCAGATGAAGAGGTAAATTCAATAGAAGCAATCTCTGAGGATACCCATGCTTGGAAAATGTTTTTTGACGGAGCGGTGAATGCCAAAGGTGTGGGAATTGGGGCAATCTTGATCTCACCCACTGGTCAGCATTATCCAGCCACATCCAGGCTCCGGTTTTTCTGCACGAACAATACTGCTGAGTATGAAGCTTGCATCATGGGTATGAACATGGCGATTGACCAGGACGTCGACGAGTTGTTGATTATGGGGGACTCAGATCTGATTATCCGGCAAGCCCAGGGAGAATGGGAGACCCGAGATGTTAAGCTTATTCCCTATCGGCAACATGTGGAAGAACTTAGCAAGCGGTTCAAGTCGATAGAGTTCAGGTACATCTCTCGGTGTCACAATGAACTAGCTGATGCACTCGCCACTCTGGCCTCGATGCTGCCTTACCCAGGCAATGCCCACATTGATCCCTTGGAGATCCAAATCAAAGAAAGGCATGGTTACTGTAATACGGTTGAGGCAGAACCAATCACCCAGCCATCAAAAGATTTCTGAAAGCACAAGAATACCCCGAGCAAGCCACTGGAGATCAAAAGAGAACCATTAGGCGGCATGCAAGTGGTTTCTTTTTAAGTGGTGATGTCTTGTACAAAAGAACCCCGGATCTCTACTTGTTAAGATGTGTTGACGTCGAGGAAGTTGGAAGAATTATGCATGAAGTACACGCAGGAGTGTGCGGACCTCACATGAATGGGTATGTTTTGGCAAAGAAAATCCTTCGAGCAGGGTATTACTAGATAACGATGGAAAAGGACTGCTTCAGCTTTGTCCGGAAGTGCCATCAGTGTCAGGTGCACGGTGATTTGATTCATGCACCTCCAACAGAACTGCATCCTATTTCAGCACCTTGGCCATTTGTTGCCTGGGGCATGGATGTCATTGGGCCGATCGAGCCAAAGTCCTCAAACAGACATAGATTCATATTGGTTGCCATTGATTACTTCACGGAGTGGGTTGAAGCCGTCACTCTCAAATCAGTCACCAAGAAAGCAGTGGTAGATTTTGTGCACTCTAATCTTATCTGCCGTTTTGGCATTCCTGCAACTATCATCACAGATAATGCTGCAAATCTGAATAGTCGTTTGATGGAAGAAGTATGCGAACAATTCAAAATAACGCATAGAAACTCCACTCCCTACCAGCCCAAAGCCAATGGTGCTGTTGAAGCAGCAAACAAGAACATCAAGAAGATTTTGAGAAAAATGATTCAGAGCTCCATACAATGGCATGAAAAGTTGCCTTTTGCATTACTAGGATATCGTACCACAGTGCACACATCGGTAGGAGCAACCCCATACCTGTTGGTTTATGGAGCTGAGGCTGTTATACCCGCAGAGGTAGAAATCCCTTCGCTCCGGATAATCGTTGAAGCAGAGATTGAGGATAGTGAGTGGGTCAAGACTCGGCTGGAACAGTTGGCCTTAATTGATGAAAAGTGGATGTATGCGGTCTGTCACGGGCAGCTGTACCAACAAAGAATGGCCCGTGCTTATAACAAGAAGGTACGGCCCAGGAATTTTGAAGTGGGACAACTAGTGTTAAGGCGCATTCTTCCTCATCACCAGGAAGCAGAAGGAAAATTTACTCCTAATTGGAAGGGTCCATACATCATCAGAAAGATATTGCCGAGAGGAGCATTGTATCTGGGTGATATCGAAGAAAATGATCCCGAAGCAGCTGTGAATGCGGATGCAGTAAAAAGGTACTATGTTTAAGCTTTCTGCGGTGATGACTTTGTGCAATTGAGATGACGAAGGCTTTCATTCCCACTACCCAAACACTATCAACCCTTTGCAAACCCATTTGAGCCGGTTACTCTTCCTTGATTACCCTCTTTGGAACCTGGTAGTACTATTTAAAAAAAACAAAAAAAAGGAAGAAGAAAAAAAAGAAAAAAAATGAAAAAATGAAAAAATGAGAAAAAAAAAGAAGAAAAAAAACAAAACAAAACAAAAACAAAAACAACCAAAAACAAATATTTCCCTGAACTACGTCTGACTTAATTCTGAAAGGATACGTAGGCAGCCTCTCTCTGGGGTTCAGTCACACCAAAACAAAAATCCCAATTCCCCCAAAAAGTGAAACTAGGGCAGAGGATATAATGGCTCGGCCATGAGCCCACCAAAACGGTTCCAAAGTTGTAATTTCGTCCAAAATTCTTTTTACCCAAAAACCTTGTCCAAGTCCTTCCGATCAATTGGCAAAGGCGTGGGAATTGAAAAACATCATTGTTGGAATCTGATGCAATCCAAATTGAGAGAAATAAAATGAGAGAGTCTTATCAGTGAAAACCTACGGGCACCAAACGGCGACGGTGAGTAGAGAAATTAAAAATGAGAGAGTCCGCTTAGTGAAAACTCGTAACTATCGGGCGACGGTGGAAAGAGAAATGAGAGAGGTCGATTGGCGAAAACCCGCAAAGGGCGCTGTCGGCCGAACAAAAGACATCTCCCACCATTTGAAAGTGTCCTGGCAAGTTCCCTGGTTTTGAAATATGGGTCAATGAGTTTACGAAAAGTTGGGAAAGTTTGTGCGGGTCGGGCATCCAGTCCAAGAAGCATGTCATGTCTATTTAAAGTTTGCATGCACCCCAGATAAGTCCTTCTTTTCTCCCTGAAAGGGACGCTTCTCTTTAAATTCATCTTCTTGCCTTTTGTTCATTTTTCTTTGAATCCCTTTCGGTCTAACTCTGATTCCGAAACTATTATAAAGAAAAGGTGGCAGAACTGGTTTTACAGGGCTCTGCCTAGAAAAAGCTAAAGAAAGTACCCAGCCTCAGCGGGTGCTCCAAGCTAATCCGGACTGGCCATGAACGTTGATGCTTTCAAAGAAAAGATATTGAAAAGGAAATAAAGTCAAAGACAAAGGTCCTAAGAGCAGAATAAAGTGAAAAGGTCAAACCCCATACGGGTGAGTTGTCATGAAATCTCGAAAGTTGAGCCCTTCGGTTTGAAAGAGATTAATCTTCAAAACCAGCAAGCAGCAGAGGTTCTCGACAGAAGCTAGGCCGGGATCAAGCAATCAAGGCCACAAAACCAACCACCGTTTCAAACTAACAATTGTTCTTTGTTTGAAAATTGAAACAGGTGCAATCCAGGCAACCGTGGCAAAGCAGGTGCAGCCAAAAGAAAAGAAACGCGCAAGTGGTGAAACAGCTTTGTAGCAAATAATCAATGCAAAAGGGAAGTTTCCTCCAAGTTCTTTCCTTCATCTTATCAAAAATGAAAAAGAAAGAAAAGAGATAACAAAAGAAGAAAATCCCAAAAAAGGATAGCTTAGAATTCCCAATATCAACCTGGTAAGCCGACATTAGGGCTCCAATCCCTGAGTTGCGCCTTTTAGACATAGGGCCTCCATTCCCTAGTCGCCTTTTGCCAACATTAGGGCTCCAATCCCTGAGTTGAGCTTTTTACCTTTTAGCCAACATTAGGGCTCCAATCCATGAGTTGCGCCTTTTAGACATAGGGCCTCCATTCCCTAGTCGCCTTTTGCCAACATTAGGGCTCCAATCCCTGAGTTAAGCCTTTTACCTTTTAGCCAACATTAGGGCTCCAATCCCTGAGTTGCGCCTTTTAGACATAGGGCCTCCATTCCTTAGTCGCCTTTTGCCAACATTAGGGCTCCAATCCCTAAGTTGAGCTTTTTACCTTTTAGCCAACATTAGGGCTCAAATCCCTGAGTTGCGCCTTTTAGACATAGGGCCTCCATTCCCTAGTCGCCTTTTGCCAACATTAGGGCTCCAATCCCTGAGTTGAGCTTTTTACCCTTTAGCCAATATTAGGGCTCCAATTCCTGAGTTGCGCCTTTTAGACATAGGGCCTCCATTCCCTAGTCGCCTTTTGCCAACATTAGGGTTTTGATCCCTGAGTTGAGCGTTTTACCCTTTAGCCAACATTAGGGCTCCAACCCCTGAGTTGCGCCTTTTAGACATAGGGTCTCCATTCCCTAGTCAACATTTGCCAACATTAGGGCTCCAATCCCTGAGTTGAGCTTTTTACCTTTTAGCCAACATTAGGGCTCCAATCCCTGTGTTGCGCCTTTTTAGACATAGGGCCTCCATTCCCTAGTCGCCTTTTGCCAACATTAGGGCTCCAATCCCTGAGTTGAGCTTTTTACCTTTTAGCCAACATTAGGGCTCCAATCCCTGAGTTG
>NW_017670617.1:436283-438002 GCF_001879085.1 Nicotiana attenuata
ATATTACTTCACTCATGATTTAACCGCTTTTTGTTGCTATTTGGTGTTAAAAATGCCCAACCATGCTTTAATTTATTTGTTTTATGACTAATGAAGTTGTATGTGATGATTTAGGGTGTTTGGAGTACAAAAATATGAAGAAAATGTGCTCCAACTAGAGGAGAAGAGGGTGGATGCGTCGCATCCAACCTTGGAAGGAAGGGTACTTGGTGCACCCCTTAGCAGTGAAGTCGGCCCATAGCATCCCCATAGCATGCGCACCTGGGCAAAGCTGAGATGGAGGAACAAAGGGTGGATGCGAAACATCCCGATAGAAGGCAAAGCTGAGAAGCGGAGGACGATGTGGATGTGAAGCATCCACCCAGCATCAATCACTGAAGCTGATTCGGACTAAGATTAGGAGAACTTTGGCCCACGACTTTTGTATGCAATATATAGGCCAAAAATGCGACTTTTATGGGATCTTAGATACTTTTGACGGGAATTCAACCTAGGGAGAGCAAGGAGCCGCCGTGGAGGCCGGGTTTCATCTTTCTTCCACCAAACTTAGTAATTTTTATGTTTCTTTGTATGATTTGTTGTTTTTTTACCATGTCTATATGGAGCTAAACTTCACATTATAGGGTTGTGGTTCTTTCATGACTATTGTTATTTGGATATTGATTTTGATTTCTTAGTTTATCATATTGGTTTATATATTTAATCCTGCACTAAATTATTTAATTGCTTGATCACCAATTGAATACTATCTCCGAATCTTGAATTGAACTCGAAAGTGGGAAATCTAGAGGATTGAGTAGAGTAAGTTCTTGAACTTGGGCATCGAGGAACAGATTCGCGGTTAGGATAGACATATACCTAATTGCCTTATTTTGTTGATTTATATGAATTATAAATGCGTTCTTGTTGATTCTAATTCCATAGACATATAGGAGTTAGGTTAGCTTGAATAGGCGAGTAAGAAATCGACAAATTCTTATGAACAATATTAACCATGTCGGCCAATAAACTAGATAAATTAATTAGACAATTCAATTGAAGAATACAATAGGATTGTTGTGAGCACGTGATTTTTGCCTCGCTTGAATTATTCCTATAGAATTCTTAGAATTAGGATTTTTCTTTTATTATTTGATTTTTAGGATTTAATTGCGTATTTTTGTGTGTATTTTTTTTATTTGTGTGTGCATGATAATTCATAAAAAAATACAAAAATAGTACATTTGCATTTAGGACCCAATTTTATATTTTTAGTTCTATTAGTTAATTAACATTACAAAAAATGAAAGAAAATAACAAAAATGGTTCTTTTGCATTTTTACTTTTAATTTTCAAATTTGTCTCAGTTTTCTTTGAAATTAGGATTTAGTTAATTCTTGAAAATTAATTAGTTTAGTTTTAGAATTAAATCAGGACTTTTTATTTTTAATTTTGTATTTAACAAAAATCAAAAAAAAAAAGAGAGAGAAAAAGAGAAAAAAAAAGTAATAACAAAACTAATAAAAAAAAAAGAGAAGAAAACAGGCTGGCCTGCATTGGGCCAGTGTTAAAACTAATTTCCAGCCCAAACCATTAAATCCCTTCCGACCCAATCCAAGCCCAAACCCCCAACCCGGTCCAGTCCCCTTAACAATCAAAACGACGCCGTTTTGGCTCAAATTAATCTCAACCGTCTAGGTTTTTTTAATCTAACGGTTGATAAGCCTACATTCATTAATA